>NW_010360894.1:24840-43165 GCF_000414095.1 Morus notabilis | reverse complement strand
TTTTTTTTCAATATTCTATATATTCTCTGAAAATTATGACAAAATTAAACAAAAACATAACATAACATAAAGTAATTGTTTAACATAAAGTAATTCAACAATGGAAATGGGCTTGGCCTTTGTAAAGTATTAGACACTTTTTAAGCTTTGCGCTCTAAATCTGCCGTATACAGTGGATAGTATTGTATAATTTCATATATATTAGGATTAGTATTTATCTTGTTTTAAAGTGCCATCTAATTTTTTAAAATACTCTTGATATATGAAAAATGATTTTAGATACCCTTCGTTCATTTCCGTCTACTATTTTGACTGAATTGCCGAAGTGGCACTAACATCAACACATTAAAACTTATAATTAAACTTAAAAACAATGAATTAACAATTAAAAACAATTGTTAAAGAAAAACACAATCTAAAGAAAGTAGGCCGGTGACGGCGCCGGCCCAAGTTTGCTGTGTGGGGACGTTAAATAAGCGGTGGGATGGAATGAAAAGTCCTAATGAAGATTTGATCACTCCGTCGGATTGTCGTCGATAATGCAGCAATTTTTGTCTAAATTCTAGTAATTTGGTGTTCAAACTCAAATGGGTCTTCATCAAATACTTTGTTAGTGACTTTTTCTCTTTCTTTTCTCAAATTAATTCCTTCGGATGATTGCTTTCTGTAGTAGTTTTGTAAAAGTTTCAACTTTACTCCTTTTTGTGGTAATAAGTCTATGGAAATCTAACAAATAATTAAAGATTGGCTTTTGTTCTCAAATTAATTCCTTCGGATGATTGCTTTCTGTAGTAGTTTTGTAAAATTTTCAACTTTACTCTTTTTTGTGATAATGAGTCTATGGAAATCTAACAAATAATTAAAGATTCGCTTTTGCTTTGTTTGTGAACTATTAATCTTTTTATCTTTGTCTCTGTATCTTTGAATACCAATTAACTTCACTTAATAGGATTGAGCCAGATTTGTTGGGTTCCATGGGAGGAAGAAGACAAGCCAGATTTGTTGGGTTCCATGAGAGGAAGGAAAAGGGGTGGGCTGGTCTGATCTAGTTGGGTGAGTGGGGCTGGTCGTCGTGAGGGAAGCGGCTTGCAGGATGGACAAAGCTACATCGTCGTCGGACGGCGGTGGCACTATGGCCAGCAGCAAGATGGGCGGTGGCTGGATGTTTGTTTTCGTGAGAGTTGTTTGTCTGGTTATGTATTTTAGGGTTTTAAATGAAAGGTTAAGATCAAAAGAAATTTAAATCTATGAGATTGTTTTGTGTATTTAATATTTTTTTTTCTACATTTAATTAGAATTTGTTTTATTATTTAATATTTAAATACATATAATTAGAATTTAATGCTCTAATTAATTTTAAATAACGTGCCGGCCACGTCATCAATTCCGTTATGATTATGGACGTAAGTGAACAGAAAGGATATCTTGAATCATTTTTCATATATCCAGAGGTATTTTGAATCATTTTAAAAAAATAAAGGACATTGTAAAATATAGTACATATTTTAAGAGGTGTTTATGAAAATAATCTTATATTATATATTATATGCATTACATAATTGAAAAAAATATATTCTATTACATATGCTATTAAATATATTAGATATATATATATTAGATTGACGGATTATGCAGATCGAGAAATGCTCAATTTACAATTTAATTACGGATTTAAAAAATCTCAATCCACTATTAATCCAATTTAATCTGTTGGATTTGATTGAATTATGCGGATTAATTAGATTGATGGATTCGATAAACACCCCTAACACTAATGTGTGGGGTCATTCGGAGATTGTGGGCACTAATCATCCTAGACCCTAGTAGAGATGACGACGACTACTAACCAAATTTATCTTTCCTTTTGTGGAACATGTGTCCAATGAATTGAGCATGTGTGATCAAAATCAACGTTACTTTGCTGATTATTGATGGGTTGTCGCCAGACTTTGTCATAATTTGTTAGATTACTTCATAATCTAACTATACTATTTTCTATTTTTACTTAAAAAATGACAAGTTGTATTCAGCTCAGCGTTGATCATCGATTATAATTTAATAGATTATATTTTATAATCTGACTTTTTTTAAAAAAAAAATTTTCAACTAAAAAAATGAAATGTTTCTTTCTCCAATATCGATCATAGGCATTAGCAATACCAACAACACTACCGCTAAAATCAACACCGGATTAAACAAATTAGGTATTGTAGTCTACGTATTACAATCAACACCGGATCAAGAGATAACAAATTAGGTTTTGGATATAACTCTAGGTATTATAGTCTTTTTATTTGTTATAAAAGTATATCTGAGTATAGGACAATGCACTGGAAGGTGATAATTTTTTATTATTATTATTTTGAAAACAGGTATAATCTTATTATTAGTCATTTGAAATATACAAAAATAATATAAATATTTTATAAATAGAAAATTTTAATATTATTAGAATACTTATTATATAATATTGTAGCATAAGATGTGAAAATCATTATAGCAATTACAACGTAATTATGCTATTCTTAAAAGATTATAAGAAAAAGTATAGATTTCAATCTACTCTTCTAAACATGCCATACAATTAGATTTTTTTTCTATTAAAAAAAAAAAAAGAAAAAACTTTTGTCCTCGATTTTTTAGTCCATTCCAAATTAATCATATTCGTCTAGATTTGGAGTAGTGGTTGGCTGTTCCGGGAGCCTACAGCATTAATTCTAATTTGTAAATATTAGCAATTGGATGTTCCCGAATTGTATCCGAACATTTCAAGAAACAAACCTCGGGCGGACAGATTGCCCACGGTCAAGAACATTCCCACCAGGAAGGAAATATCTTCACAAATATTAACGAATGTCTCATTCATTTCACTGATTTAAGTTTAAAATTTGAGTTTTATTACAATAAAAAGCTCTCAAAAATAATTACATTTAACATTTTTACTATAGTAAAAAGTTCTCACATAAAATTAAAATCTAAACTCCAATCAATAAACTAAACGGATTCAAAAATTAGTGCGTCTTTATAGTTGATTCGAGTAGTGCGAACCGCCAATACTATTGCTTTCCTTGTGTCATCATTTGTGGTGTCAATAAGCAGGCTAAAAACCGGTCTAAATCATGAGCCAGGGACCTCAAGATAAGATTTATAAGAGCGACAATAAATAAAAATAACATTTGCATATAACAAAAGAAATAAATATAAAACGACAATAATAATGGAAAACGATAACAAGTGAGAAATGGTGCCAATCAGAAAAGGGACACGATTGAAACGACATCACTAAAAACATAAAGAACACGAAAAGAAAGGGCAATAAAATAGATTATACCAAGTATCTCAACAACGAAATCACTCCAAAAAAAAAAAAAAAAAAGGGACAATGACCACTTAAACGACAGTAAATTTGAAAAACATCATAAATTGGTAAGACGATTAAAACGTATTTACAATTTTTTTTTTCTCTTTTTGAAATGCATTAACCATAAATGAACAGATAAAATATCGATATGAAAATGAAAAACGACATGGTCATGATAAAAAAAAGTAAGTATAAAATATATAAGAAACCGACAAAAAAACGAAAAAGAATGGGAAACGAAAAAACAAAAATTATTATTGGGACGACATCAGTAAAAAAAAAAGACAAGAAAAACGACAGAAACCTTTACAAACGACGTCAACCTGTTAAACACGAATGTCACTTTCCGGCGTGCCGGGGGGGCATGCGGGCGGGGGAAGAATGTCCAGTAAACGGCATAAAACGATAATGACCCCAAACAACGGCATGGACTGGAAAACAACATAAAACTAAAGACCAATAGTGATTTCGAAGTTCGAAGAATAGTATAAACTGAAAAATCGATAAATATATACACACATATATACATATCTACAGTCAGAAATAATTGAAAAGAGAAATGATGTGAATAATTGTATATTGCCCTTTATCTGTAACAGCTCGTGTATAATGTTTATATACAATACAAAGAAATCACTGAACCTATAGCAAGGTTTCAGGTGACATAACAGAAAGCAAAAGAAATATTACAAAACCCAAGAGAATCACACATCACGACAAAGAGTAACAAACTCCAGAAATAGGGGTGAGGACAATATTTGTAACTAATCCTCATGACTAATTCTAACTGTGTTAAACATAATTAGAGCTAATGAAGAATTAGCACTGCCTAACATCCCCCTACAAGCTCAGCATGGTTGAAGAGACAACACTGAGCTTGGATCTGAGCTTATAGAAGAATCCAAAAGAGAGAGGCTTAGTAAGAATGTCTGCACTCTGTTCTACAGTTGGTATGTGTTGTACTGCAAGTGTCTTAGCCAAGACCTTCTCACGGACAAAATACAAGTCAAGCTCTATGTGTTTCATGTCTAGTCTGAAGAATTCTCAACTCGCGCAACAAGGATTGAACCCAGACAAGTTCGGAAGTGGTGCCAGACTTCTATACTCTGCTTCTGTACTTGATCGGGAAATGGTTGGCTGCTTCTTTGAACTCCATGAAATGGGACAAGCTCCAAGGAACAAGCAGTAACCAGTGGTGGACTTACGATCATCAAGATCAGTAGCCCAATCAGCATCACAATAAGCATGCAACAAAAGATTAGAGGATCGAGGCAAATGAAGACCAAACTGAGCAGTCCCTTGCAAGTATCGCAAGATCATTTTCACTGCTCGCTAATGAGTTATTAAAGGCTGTTGCATGAATTGACACACTTTATTCACACTATAGGCAATATCAGGCCGAGTAACAGTTAAGTATTGGAGTACCCCAACAAGACTTCTATATAATGTGGGATTTTCCAGTGGATCTCCTTCCCGAGTTGAGAGTTTGAGGCCACCAATCATAGGAGTGGGCAGTGGTTTAGCTTATGCCATGTTGACCCTCTGAAGAAAATCTTTAATGTATTTATGTTGATGAAGAAGAAGACCACCTTGAGTAGTATAGGAAACTTCAATACTTAAGAAAAAGGACAACCTCCCAAGATCCTTAAGAGAAAACCTGTGATTAAGTAGATGAATAAGCTTCTTAAGTTCAGAATTATCACTCCCTGTGATTAAGATATCATCCACATACACAAGAATAAAGATGGTGGAAGTAGTGGAGAACTTGAAGAACAAGGAGTTGTCTACTCTAGTAGAGGAAAAATCAAGTTGCTCACGTGAAATTCTTAGCTTATCAAACCAAGCACGTGGAGCTTGTTTAAGACCATATAAGGCCCTGTTTAATTTGCAAACAAGTGAACTTTGGGGAGAATGCTGCTCATATCCAGGAGGCTGCTCCATATAGACTGTTTCTTGTAAAACGCCATTAAGAAATACATTATTGACATCTAATTGCTTCAAGGACCAACCTCTAGTCAACGCAGTAGTCAACACTACCCAAATAGTAACTGGCTTCACAACCGGACTAAAAGTTTCTGAAAAATCAAAACCTGCAGTTTGAGAATATCCTTTCGCCACCAACCTTGCTTTGTATCGAGACACAGAACCATCAGGATTACGTTTGACTTTGTAAACCCACTTGCATCCAACAATAGGTCTATCATAGGGTTTGGGAACGAGAGACCAAGTGTGGCTCTCCTGTAAGGCATTAAATTATGTGTCCATTGTAGCTTTCCAGTGATTACAAGACATAGCTTCATGAACATTAAGAGGTTCTGTAGAAGATAAATCAGTAACATGATAGACCTTAGGTTTGAAAACACCCACTTATAATTATTCTGAACTGGCGCAGGTCCTGGGCTCCTGTCAACATGTTGGTTCTGCGCAGGGCTCCTAGAAGGTGACATTGAATATGAAGAGGTAGGACTATCATGTGATGACTTAATGGATGTTGATGGACTTGACATAGTTGGGGAGTGCTCTGGTGAGAGAGTTTGTGAATCCGTCTCATGAGAGGATTCATTTAGAGGATGTGACAATATTGGCAAAGAACAAGTGGAAAGGGACTTTGAACTTTCAATACTAGATTTGGGAACATTTGTTGAGGAAGGAAACGTAGACTCATCAAATTGGACATGTCTAGATATATACAACCGACCCTCTAGACGAAGACATTTAAAACCTTTGTCTTGATTACTACAACCCAAAAAAGTGCAAGCAACTGATCTAAATTGTAGCTTATGAGTATTATAAGGTCTTAAGCACGGATAACAAGCATAACCAAAAATTCTAAGCATAGAGTAGTCGGGTTTTACCTTGAACAACTTTTCAAAGGAGTACTGCCATGAAGGACTGGAGTGGGAAGCCTATTAATTAGAAATACATCATAAGAAAATGCATCATCCCAAAATTTAAGAGCCAAAGATGCTGTGACGACCCTCCTTTGAGGCTGCCACTGTAGCTGACTTTTTAACTTGTACTTACTGAATTTCCTTAAAATTTACGTAACATTTTTTTTAAAAGTCTTATAGTAAGCATAGGATACGAATTTGCTTTCTTAATCAAAATATTCAAACCTTAACATATCTGTTCTCAAAGCCTATAAATATATATATATATATATATGTATATATCTACTCCTTAAGTCTTACTTACTAATAGCCATAATCCTCAAAACCATTTAACATACAGTTTCAGAATCATAATTAGCAAAACTATTTATACATAAAGCTAATTGCGGAAATATTTGCGAGCGGTATCCATTTCCCGATCTCCACATCGTTCGTCCACTCGTCATCAGTCCATTAGGCATTATACGCCAGTTGCTTACCTACAGTATAAACATTCTATAATGAGCTTTCTCTCAGCAAGTAGGAACTACCTCTCGTAAAATAACTGTAAATTCACATGAATAAATATGCATGAGCCAATTATGCTTAATTATGATGTCTTATCAGAATCTTATTATCTTATCTTATCTTATCTTTCTTATCTTTTGGGCCCGAGTGCTCGTACCACTTGCGCGCAATCATCAGGACGTGCACCGTGATTATATGAACTGAATGCCTCCCTTGCGAAGGACATCATTATTTTTTTTTTTCTTTTCTCCCTTGCGGAGCTTGAGTTACCTCCCTTGCGGAGGCTGGTACGGCACTCAACTGAGATTATTCTTATAAGTTCCTCTTGACTTATTAAGGTGTATGCAATATAACCTAGCATAGCATACTATATCATGGGGTGTACTTGAACACATAGAATTCAGGTGTAATGCTTACGTGTATGTAGTATAGCATAGAATAGCATACATAACATTAATATAGTTCATGTGTACTGTTTACTTTAAAATCTATTTATACTTGTAGGCGAGATTCCTACTTACTTGATTTTCAAAGCTGGAATCCTCTTTTTGCCAAACAGCCTAGTCTCTCACTTGCTTTCTTCTGAAAATGAACACCCATTAAGAGTGTGAGGTTAACTATCGTTTGCTATTCTATTTTAGCAACTTATGAAGGAAAATCTAACCCTTTCCATAAGACATATATTCCTCTCCTTTACTAAAGGATTATAAGGATCGATTTATCAAATTCTCAAAATCTTATTTTCCTTAATTTTTCTTGTTATGTTATTAATGCCCAATTCGGCATAGGACTTATACCAGGCATTCTAACTTTTAAACCGCTGAAATTTATACTCCAACGGAGTCTCTTAAACTAATGTGACGGACCTATCGTATTGGGCTCGTAGGTGCCTGTTAGGATGATTCGCTCGATAAACCACTATGTTCTTTAAAGAACACATTTTTTTCTTGAAAACATTCTTTACGAATACTTTCATTAAAATAAGGTTTAATGCTATTGTATTTTGCTGAAATCCTATCTCGGGTTCTCTGATGACTTTTTGTTAAAAACGACACTGTTTCAGTTTTGTTTTGTTAAAAACTGTGCAGTTTCTAAAATCTGCGTTTACTGTATCTTAGATTCAGATTCCAAAATTTTGTTCTTCATGACAATTCTTTGTCTCGTCGAGATCTAAAATTGACATTTTTTGTGAAAGTTGAAATTCAGCTTCTAAAGGCCTCGTTTGGCTGAAAACATTGGCTGCTATTTTTTTTTTCTTTTGCTGTAGGAAACACTGCAGCAACCTTTTAAAATGCTGTGGATGCTATAGTAATGCTATAGCAAAAATTTTCTTTTTGAAACTGTGTTGGACAGCCTGTCCGTTTTTTACAAAATGGCTTCAAACTTACTTTTAGAGTTAAAGTTGGGTTTTGTCATAGTTACAGAAAATGTTCAAAACATCAAGGGCTATAAGTTCAAGCTTTGAAACACCGAAAAATCTAGCTCTAGGGTCCACATTTTCACGTTTAAAGTAACCGGAAACTTTTTTCCTCTAACCGAAAGTAAGCAAACTTAAATCAAGCATAAGCATGCCACATCAAACTAACCTGAAAACACACAAAACCAACATAAAACTCACACACCCTTATTACAACTTATCTCCTCAAGAACCACAAATTTACATCCATAAATCCAAGCTTAAAGTTGGCTAGAAGTTAATGGGGGAGAGTTTAAGAACTTACTCTTGAAGAACTCTCTCTCTCTTGAAAACCTTGAACTCCTCTAAGATTTGTTAATGGCTTGGAACTAGAACAGTATAAGGAAAGTTGAGAAGACATTTATATATTTCAAACTTTACCAAAACATGAAAAAAAAAAAAGAGGATTTAGAGTTTATACCTTTGTAGAAATGCTTGTCTAGACTCCTCCTAGACCCTTTGATCTCCTTCTTCTTCTTCTATGATTTGCTAGTGGCTCAAGATTGGGAGAGTGGAAGAAAATATTTGAGAGAGAAATGGAGGAGTGTGGCCGGTTTTAGGTGTGGGAAAAAAGAGAGGAGATGTGCAAAAATGACTAACCTAATGCTTGCCCTAATGGTCTCACCTTTATAGACATTACTTGATCTCATCTTAGTTCTTATTTAAGCCCATCAAGCTAGCTTAATTAGCTAAATTTTTGGATTAATCCCCCTTCTCTTTTGCTGGCCGGTTGTGTGATTCAAGAGGAAAGTGTAGTAAGCATTCATGTCCAATAGTTGATTTGACTCAATCCCATCATACCTTACCATGTAATCCATTAGCACACTCAACTAGCCAAGATTTGGCTCTAATCTTACTATGCATGGGCAGCCAAAATGGAGAAGGAGAGAGAAAAATGAAACCTAACCCTTTGTACTTTTGCCCACTCTCCAAATTTTCTCTTTGAAACTGTTAAAAATTATACTGACAGTTATTTTCTCCTGTATATGTGTACTGGATGATAGTTCGTACTGTGGTTAGGGATTCTTGAAATTAAGATTCTCAAACTGTATTTGTACTGGTAATTCTTCCGTTTTACAATACGGTGAGAATTTATCGATCAAATTTACTTGATCGGAATAACGTGAACTTAACGTGAAATCTGTTACAGAATTTAGGAATACAGATGTTAATTTCATAAATCATTCATTCACAAAATATATGTAATATATATTTAATCAAGAAAAATCCTTAACTTAAATACATGAATTTCATGATTTAAATTATGAGATTTTCTTGGTCACTACAGACGCCTGAGCCAATAAGGTATGACCGGACTCTGCTATATGCTTATGTTTGTGCTCAACAATTCCATTTTGTTATGAGGTACGAGAACATGACAACCGATGATTAATACCATGAAGTTGAAAGAATTTTTTCAAAGGTCTATATTCTGCTCCCCAATCTGTTTGTAAGGCTTTGATTCTTGTATCAAACTGATTTTCTACTAGAGCCTTAAAATGTTGAAAAACTTAGAACACTTCTGATTTAAGCTTAAGAAAGTATATCCATGTGAAACTTGAATATGCATCAACAAAACTTACATAATAACGAAAACCATTGGATGAAACAACATGTGATGCACCCACTTAAATCAGAGGAGATCATTTGTAATGGTGCTGTAAACATAGTTTTTGCCAAATTGACAAGATGTGCAAAAATTGAAATTATCATTGATTGAAACAGGAATTTTACATTGTGACAAAACTGTTTTGACAATAGGCAAAGTTGGATGTCCTAGATGCTTATGTCATACATCTAAAACAGAAACACATGACAAACATTGACTATCACCAGTGTTGGTGTCTTGGTTTGCAACCTTAGGGAATTGACTGCTGATAGACTTAGACACTAGACTGGGAACAAGTTTAGTGAGCTGGAACTTGTACAGCCCATCATGGAGTATTCCCTGTAGAAGAGCTGCTCCCGTGGCTCGGTCCTTCACAACACAAGAGAATGGGTGAAACTCAAAATAAACATTATTATCTAGAGCAAATTTACTAACACTTAAAAGATTTTTTGTGATTTAAGGCACATGAAGCAAATTACGAAGATTGAAATTATGATGGGAATCAGGGCTGCTAACTACAACTGAACCAATATGTCTAATAGCCAGACCTTTATCGCTACCCATGAGCAGCTTATTGGAGCCAAGATACTCAGCACCAATAGACAGATTGTTCAAGTCATTAGTGACGAGGTTGGTTGCACCTGAGTCTGGAAACCATCCTTCTTCTGTGTGCAAATCTGGAGTAGTGGACGCCACTGCAGCCGTTGGTGAGTTTGAACCAACAGTGTTGTAACTTGCATTTCCACTATTATTGTTGTTAGAGCCAGTGAAACTCGCATCAAAATGGTATAGCACTGCTGAACAGTGTGACCATATTTCCAGCATAGCTAACACTGAGGTCGTGTGTTTCTACCCCAGGAGCAGCCACTGTTACGTCCGCCACGACCTCGTCCCATGTTGTTTCCAAACTGACCACTTTAAGTATATTACTGACCAGGTGTTTGTGAAGATCTCTGTGATAAATTTCCATATCTTTTTCGCTGCTGATAAGTCAGATTTGCAGCGGGTGTGGTGCCATCCGAATTAACAGAGTATTGTTCAATACGACTCTCATGAGCCAACAGTAAGGCTCCAACATCAGCCACAGAGTAAGGCTCAGTGTGAGAGGTAATTGTGACCACCACAAAATCATATTCAAAACCAACACCAGCCAGGACGTGAAGGATTTGGTCTTCTTCAGACATAATATAGCCACAAGCAGCTAAAGTATCACAATAATTTTTCATTTTACTGAGATAGTCACGCATAGTCATACCTCCCTTCTTCAAAGTTTGAAGTTACAACTTATACTGCATAACAAGAGCACGGCAGCGTGTAGCAAAGACTTGATTCACTCGAGCCCAGATTTCACTTGAGGTGTGACAGCCCACTATTTGAGCCTGAATACTCTCCTTCATGGAGGCTAGCATAAATGCAACAAGAAGCTGGTCCTGTCTGGTCCAGGCTACATATTTTGGATTTATGGATCTTGGGCGTCCGTTGATTGTTGGTGTGAGCTCTGCTGGACACACCGATGTTCCTGTAAGGTATTCTTCGAGTCTGAGTCCTCTGATCCCAGTGAGGAGCTGTTGATTCCATAGCAGAAAATTATCATCACTCAGCTGAGTAGAGACGATATTGTTTGCTTGGTTGATTATTTGTATAGTTGGCGACAATGTTTTGGTGTAGAAACATTGGGAATAGGTGTTTGGGAGGATTCTTCAATGGGGGCTCCGCCGACCTCAGTCATGGTGGCTCTGATACCAAGTCAGAAATAATTGAAAAGGAAAATGATGTGAACAATTGTATATTACCCCTTATATGTAACAGTTCATACAATACAAAGAAATCACTGAACCTATAGCAAGTTTCAGGTGGCATAACAGAAAGCAAAGGAAATATTACAAAACTCATGAGAATCACACATCACGACAAAGAGTAACAAACTCCAAAAATAAAGGTGAGGAAAATATTTGTAACTAATCCTCATGACTAATTCTAACTGTGTTAAACATAATTAGAGCTAATGAAGAATTAACACTGCCTAATATCTACACACATATATATGGACTGGGAAAAAAGGTGTCTTAAAAAGACATGGATAATTGAAGATAAGAACGACAATAATTAATAATATTACAAAAGCTGCGTATACGAGTGTGTGGATGAGTAATAAAAACTGCACATATAGATCGCATACATAATGCATACATAGAGTCCGTTTACTTCGCTGATTCGAGTTTGTAACTTGAGTTGAGATGTGATTTTATGTAAGAGCTTTTTACTGTAACAAAAAAGTTAGATGTGACTGTTTCTGAGAGCTTTTTACTGTAGCAAAACTCGAATTTTAAACTCTAATCGGCGAAATGAACAAGGCCATAGACACTCACAGTTACCGCACCAAGACTAAAACGACATGAAGCGAGAAAAAATCGACAATGGTTAAAGAGTAAAAACGACATCAAATGGAAAACGACAATGGTATAAAAACGAAATGAAATTCAAAACGACATTAATTAACGCGACCAAAACATATTCAACGGCTTAAATTCGAAGCAATCTATACGTTAAAAACGACATCAAAGTGCAAAAGGCTGAAATCTCCAAAATGACAACAGTAAAAGGAAATGAAAAAACGGCATAGCAAAAAAAAGGGTATTGTATTGGAAAATAAAACTATACAAACCAATACACAGAAAGAAGTGATGAGTACAACATTTTCAAACAGAAAACGGCATGAAAAAAAAAAAAAAAAAACCAAGAACTTGTAACTCGTAGTTGATTAGTGAAGAAAAGTGCGAACAATATCGTCTTTGATGATCTCGTGGACGGTGCCGTCATGGTGGCCAGTGTGGGCACAATGAAAAATTGAAATGCCAAGGCATTGGGTATTGAAGGAAGAAACTAGAGGGATTGAGAGAAAATGTGGCAAAGAGAGGAAATTTTGGATTCACAAAGATCCGTTTAGAAAGTATATTCAAATCACAATTCTTATTTTTAACGTATGAAATTTAAATTTTTTATAAAAAAAAAATATTATAAAAAAATCAATAATTTAAGTTTAAATATATGAAATAAACGGATTAAAAATTATTCATGGGTCATGATTTCTCGGACAAAAACTCGTTGCCTAAGAAAATATTTATTATGGGCAAAAATATACTTTCCTTTAAATTGGGAAAGAAATGTACGTGGGTAACGTGTATTGTTAGTGCTTAGTCTTAAAGAGTATAAAAACTTTGCTTGTACATTTTTTTTTCTTTTTGATAATAATATACAGTAGTTGTGCTTCTGACATTGATAGCGCTAGCAATTTTCAGTTAAATAATTTATTTCAATTTAAAAAGAATTTTTTTATTTATATCTTTTAAATGAATAAATCAAATAAATCAAAAAGAGAGTCGATAAGGCCAGATCCTATGGGTTGGTCACTAAATAATTCATATTTTTATACAAGATAATTTCGGGTTTGATAAAAAATGTAAAATCCGATACCAGTCAAAGAATAATACTAGTACTGCTAAAATTATTTTTGATCATTTTGTATGTGAGCTTGCAATGACGAACAATAGAATGTTTCGTTCATTTCACCGATTCGAGTTTTCAATTTTAAATTTTGCTACAGTTAAAAGCTCTCACAAAAAGTCACATTTAACTTTTTCTGCTATAGTATAAAGTTCTTACATAAAATTACATATCAAGTTAAATTAAAAACTCGAATTAACGAATTGAACAAACTGAAAAATATATTAATATTAAAATGAGAGGCTGACAACACATCAACAATTGCAGTTAGAGAGGATAGGAGGTAAACAAATCCCAACAAACTGTGTTAAAAAAAAAATAATGAAACAAAATAAACCATTTTAAGGAATAAATTAAAACGTACATATCATAGGACCACGCAAAAATCAGGCGTGGACTTTATTGTCCATTCATGTATGTATTCATGGACTTCTAAAATCTCCATTATAGTTCTAAAAGATTCTCCTCCAATAATTGTGGGAGAACATGCTTCCTATAAAATTATGATCATATACAAATTATCCACGAAACCTTATAGAGAAAAATATATTTTTTTTTTCTGACGTCGGAGATTATTGAGACAAAATAGAACTATTAAGTGGTCCTGCTTAAATCGATTCAACAACAATGAGGTGTCTGATTGTGAACTCCATGTACCCCTTACTCATGTCTTAGGACCTGTTTAGTTCACTGATTTGAGTTTTTAATTCAAGTTGAGATGTGACTTTATATGAGAGCTTTTTACTGTAGTAAAAAAGTTAAATGTGACTGTTTCTGAGAGCTTTTTACTATAACAAAACTCGAATGGTGAAATGAACGAGGCCTGATTATGAATTATTTCTCCAAATCAAAAATTTCTATGTTCAAACCACACGTTTCTAAAAAAGTCCAGCGACATTATTATATTATTGTTTTTTGGGACAATTTTTCATCAAAGTTTTTACGAGTTGACAAAGGCCCGTTTAGTTTGCTGATTTGAGTTTTTAATTTGAATTAAGATGTGACTTTATGTTATGGCTTTTTACTGTAACAAAAAAATTAGATGTGACTGTTTCTGATGGCTTTTTACTATAATAAAACTCGAATTCTAGAGTCGAATTAGTGAAATGAACGGAGCCAAAATTTTTACTGAACTTTAAATTTTTGATAAATAATCTTTATTAAATAAATTATTGTAGAATACCTCATATAAAAGATGACATAAAATTTTGCATAGAAACCGTTGTCGTACACGCCACCCTTATTTCAAAGTAGAGATTGAATTTGGATGATAGAAGGTTATCTCCTTCTAAATTTTAACACCCTTCACTGGTTTGGAGGCTTTTTCGCAACATTTCATTGCATTTAAGGGATGATTAACCAAAATTAAAAGCTCAATAATCAACTTGCGAATTCACTAAAAGTCGTGATAATAGCGCCAAAAAACTCATTTTGTTTTTGGGTGATAAGAAGAAAAAGATGCCTAGTGTTGACTCTAGAGTACACTCTCCCACATTTCCACTGATACTGATATCCAAGACTACCAGTCAAACAAGACTGCTACATTAACATTTTCTTTTTTGTATCTATTACTGAAACTCTCTCTCTGATCTCTCATTTTTTCTATCTGTTTGTTATCTCTCATCTCTGCCTCTCCTCCTTCCTGTTTGGCATAAGCTATGGCAGTGGGGCTGGCAATAACGAGCCAAGGTGGGCAATACAATGGCAAAATCACTACTTTTGTTATCCTCTCATGTATGATGGCAGCCATGGGAGGTGTTATTTTCGGCTATGACATTGGAATTTCAGGTCTTTCTCTATATTTCCCAAATCTTTATCATACCATCACTTTTTTTTTTCAACTTGATGAAGCAGATTATGAACTTATTTGCAGCAGCGCAGACAATGAATGAATTTGAACTATTTGTTTTCTTTTTGGTCTTCGTAGACTCTATTTTAGTGCGTCATCTACATGGGCATTTTTTCTGCATAATGAATGATTTAGCTGATTGGTACAAAATTAATGTTAGAATCCCCACTATCCTCAAACATGAGTGACGAGGCTTTTTTGCTGCTATATATATATATATATATATATATATTCTAAAATTGTAGCATATTCCCCGATGAAAAAAAGAAGAAAAATATAGAAAGCATATACCAATATTGTTCAAAATTTTCTCCATATCTAAGTTAAGCACGAGTAAATAGAATTGCCCAGAAAAACCCCAAGAGAAAAAAAGGTAACTTGGTGAAGTCCGAAGACCCACATGAAGAGCCAAAACAAAAAGGGGGGGAAATTACAAACCCCATAAACAAATAAAGAAACCCCTTTTTTTGTGCAAAAATCTTATGTTTTACAATAAAGTTTCGACATTTAAAAGAAGTAAATGGAAATGGATATGCGCAAAAAGTGCCCAAAAAGTGTGTGTTTGCACCTGTATTGTGTGTGGGAGAGAGAAAGAGGTGAGCGGTTATGGAGGAGAGAAGTGAGGCGAGTGGGAAAGGAAGAAGCTCTGGGAAGGAGAGAGGAAGGAGGCGTTTGGGTGGCCAGAAACGACGCCATTTTTTTGGAATCAAGAATTACAGGAAATGGGAATTGGAATGGGAGGTGCTGAGAAGTTTTACCGGTGTTCGTTCGGTGGCACAAACCTAAACGTGATTCCTTCTAGAATAGTACTTGCTTGGTGTGGAAATGATATGATTTCCTATGATGTGGCTGATAATAATGACAAGTAGAGACGAGTTTGAGTGGCGTTTTTAGAACTTTTAACAATCGTTTATTTCATAAATTTAAATTTAAATTTTAAATTTTTTTATAGTAAAAAATTTTAAAAAATATTTATATTTAATTTTTTTATTATAGTAAGGTATTCTCACATAAATTATATATCAACTCAAATCATAAATCATATATCAATTTAAATTAAAAATTTAAATTTATGAACTAAACAGACCATAAATCACTGTTTAACTACAGTAATGTAAACTCATAGCATTCACATTCGTGTTAAGAGGGTCATGCTGGCCTTTACCAAGAAAAAAATTTGTGCCTAGAAATGTTGAACATGAAAAAATAATACTCATCTTCAAATTTAGATAAGCGATGATAAATATTAGTATCACTTTTTTTATTACTTTATTTATTCACTGTTTGACCCATTAACTGATCCGACTCCAATACCATTATCTTATTTTCTATTTAAATAATAATATATCATGTTAGTTGAGTTCATGTGTCAAACAGTGAATCGAGATAGTGATAAAAAGAGTAACAGAATAAGTGATATTAGCATTTCTCCGTAACCGATACTAGAGGTTCTTTTCTTTGTTATTTTTCTAAAAGGCATATTTCATTAAAGAAAACACAGATTAGAATGTGAATGAACTCATGCAGTGCAAGGTAAAACTCTCAATTAAGATCGATTTCATCAATAATCTAACAATTGGTAGAATGTATACCAGAAGTACGAGAACAGGAAGTACCTCAACACATCAAGAACAAGCTCACAAAAAGTTCTTTTTACCAAAACTCTAAATCAATATAAATGTTCGATTGATTGAGAGTCACAACGATATAGCACAAAGGTCACTGCATAGATACGATGCTAAAGACAAAATAAAGACCCGAAAGATGGGGAGACCACCTATGTTGTTTCAATAAAAAATCAAAAAATAAATAAAACAACGCTAGAACCTAAACAACGAAAAGAGCACCATAGTTATTAACAAGCACAAAACTAACAAAAATAGGTAAATCCCAAAAGATTACAGTGAAATCTCTGATGATGAGCTGACCACTACTGAGAATGGCACAAGAAAGCCACGATACAATCAGTGAGCCAAAGAAGACTGGGAAGAATGTTGGTCTCCAACACGAGATAACCATCAATAATTACCCACCACTGCCAACCAAAAAGAGCGTCATCAGCTCAAATCCGCCACCCCACAAAAACCAATATCCCCAAGAAGAAAACGACACCAAGCACCAAGAAACGCCATCAGCCCTCAGAAAGAAAAGGTTGTCTTTCAACCTACTTCGCCTGATGAACAACCAAACTGTTTGGACCTTAAAGACGCCACCGCTCGAGTATGGCCAGAAAAAGGCCCGCATCAGACCAAACCACCCCCAAACACTCGCATCGAGCAATCCTAAAAACTTATATCACATCATTTAAGTACACTCCGATAGAGTTAGGAGTCCGGAGATTATAATCGTATTAGAGTTTTGAATTTGCGTCATATATTTGAAATTTTTTATTCAAAAGAAGCGAAACTAAGTTACAAAAAACTAAAAGTATAACTTTAAAGCAAAAAGAAAAAAAAAATTATGGTATAAGTTCAAAAATATTTACAAAAAAATGGTATGTTACCTAAATTTTTTTATTTGTGCTTGAGTTTTTCAGTAGAAATGTCGTTTTATGAAATTAGTAAGTTAATACATCCACATTCGATAATATCAAATAACTATCTCATCCTATTCTTTTAAAAAATCATACATATTATATTTTTGACCTCTCTAATATAAAATTTCCTTTAACTGAAGAAGTTATTCTCACTCGTGTCTTTTATTTTAGAGTCATTTTCATTTTATATAATTCAAAAGTTATTTTTCAATTTTAATATGAGAGATCAAAACTGTAATATACATATATATATATATATATATTCAGCAATTAATTGGCCAAAATAAAAAAAAAATTCAGGATTAATATTGTTAACAACCCCGAAAAAAAAAAAGAAAAAGAAAAAGAAAAGAAAAGCGAGCTTGAAATGACGATATTGGACAAGGGATTGGAAAGAGGGGTTTAATATGGAGCCTGAAGTAACCGGATATCCGCCGAGGCAGAAAAACAAAACAGTGTTGATTGTAGAAGCAGACGACGACCAAACCGAAAGTCCGCCATGGCCAGATCGACAAGCAAGGACGCTCAAGCTCTCTTCCATTCCCTCCGTTCCGCTTATTCCGCCACACCCACTAACCTCAAGGTCTCTCTCTCTCTCTCTCTCTCTCTCTC
>NW_010360894.1:11130-23792 GCF_000414095.1 Morus notabilis | reverse complement strand
GAGTTTGTAATTCGAGTTGAGATGTGATTTTATGTGAGAGCTTTTTACTGTAGCAAAAAAGTTAGATGTGACTGTTTCTGAGAACTTTTTACTGTAGCAAAACTCAAATTTTAAACTCAAATCGGTGAAGTAAACGAAGCCAAATGTCTTCTTTCTATTTTCTCTGACATATTAATTAACCATGTTCCCAGATCTGCTAATTTTGTTTAGCTAAGCATGGTCTTAGGCTAGAAGGAAACATGATGTGGTTGGAAGATGTTCCACCACCTATTGTATCTGATGTACTTAAAGACATTTTTCATTGAATGACAGATACAATATTCACTAAAAAAAAAAAAAAATTAAATGTATTCTTATTTTTCTTCACACTTATACTTTTGGCAGGTTCAAGTTATTTACTTGAATTGAAAAGTGAAAGTATATAAAAGAAAATTAAATTTGAATTTTTATGAAAGAAAATATTATGACAAAAAATTTAAATTGTGATTCGAATTGTAAAAAAAAAAAAATAGATCCTTATTTATTTTTAATAAAAATTCTAACTTAAAACCAAGTGTTATCAATACCTATTTTTCCGTATGTTTTTATTAAAAATTTCACCAGACGTGGTTTGATAAGATTAATTAAAATTTTAAGACATGAAATGAGAATTTTTAAAGTTAAAATCAAAAATAAAAGTGACCTTAAAGTTCAACGGCCGATGATGTTGCGGGAGTTGATTTTCTACCAGAAAACGATACTATATTTATTGTATCCAAAATTTGGTCTACCTCAATTGTGATAAATAATTTTTTAAACCGAAAAGTCAAAATTGGAAGCGGATAGCGAATAGCGATGGTTGGCTTTGTTTTATGCTTTGTCAAATCGCTTTCATCTAAGTAAATCCGTTATCAACTTACTAAGTTTTTATTTTTTTATTTTTTTTCTCTTCCGCTGAATAATAACTTTAGTTGGAAGGCTTTTGGGGATGACAAATAGATGCTAATGCCGCGTAATTCTCGTTTATTTTACCGATTTGAATTTTTAGTTCTAAATTTTTATAGTTAAAAGCTCTTAAAAAATGTCACATTTAACTTTTTCTGCTACAGTTAAAGACTCTTAAAAAATGTCATATCTCAACTCGAATTGAAAACTCAAATCTACGAAACTAACGAGACCGTAGTTAGTTAAACAAAATAAACTAAAAACTAACCAGATTATCAAAATAAATAGATAAATAAATAAATAAAACTAGCAAACAGCCAAACAACTCTGTGGATTGTTTTCATTTTTATCAATTCCAAAATCCAAACGTAAAATCAAAATGTCTATTTTTTTAAATACAATTTTAAATTAATTTTACCTTATTAAAAGCTTGTTTAGTTCGTTAAATTGAGTTTTTAATTTGAGTTGATATGTAATTTTACGTAAAAAATTTTATTGTAATAAAAAAAATAAAATTATTTTTAAAAATATTTTATTATAATAAAATTTAAATTTTAAACTCAAATGAATGAAATTAAGTGCAGGAGCAAAAAGTTCCAAACATTAATCATAACACAGAATAATCAGAAAAATAAGATAAGCTCCAAACACTAATTATAAAAAAAAAAAAAAAAAAAAAGGGGGAATATTCAGCGGCTTCTCACATGATGCCACGCCAGATGAGCCCTTTTTCAGAGGAGAACCGTTATCTGTAGACTGTAGTTGAGGGGAACCCCACTACTCCATAGAAACGACCGAATCCACTCCGGTCAATTATTCAACACCACAGATTCGTACGTGGCATAATCCCATTCGCTAGCCTACCAAAGTAAATGATCGACCAACCGCACCGAAGCAGTAAGATTCTCAACTCTTCTAATTAGAATGAATAATCTCTCTCTCTCTCTCTACGCCCAACGACTTCCAGACTCTCTCTCTCTCTCTCTCTCTCTAAAAACGAAAAAAAAAAAAAGTTGTTGCTTTTTAGCTTTTTGGTCTCCGCTTCAGCTCCTTTGATCACCAGGTATTCCCAATTGCGTAAATTTTCTTCCGATATAGGGTTTCTTTTTCCTCTGGATTTTCTGTCTTTGCTTGTTTTTTATGGTATTCGTGACCAAGCTATGAACTTGATATTGATTTTTTCTGGTTGTCTTCGTAAATGGAGAAAAAATTTTCATTTTTCTTCGCTTTGAAGTTGAATAAATTTATGGTCGAGTGTATATTTCTTTGATCGCGAGAACACGAGGCAAAAGAAGAAGAAAAAAGAAGTACGAATTTCAAGGCGGCAACCTTTTTTTTTTTTTTTTTTTCAGAAATCGGGTTGATTAAAGTGATCGGCTTAGTAGAAGTTTAATCTTTTTCCCGTTTAGAGACCAATGAATAGAGGAAGCATAAAATTTTGTTTCACTATTGATTTTCCTTCATTTTCTTGTCTACCAAGCAGTAGACTTGGAGGTGGGGAGATGATATATTTTATTCTGTGTTTCTTATTCTGTAATTTTTTTTGGGCTCTGGAGTTCATTATATTCTTAGAAAACTGAAATTGTATTCAAGGATATGTTTGACTGTGTTCGAAATAACACCAGCTATTCCGTTTGCTCATTGGATAGCAAATAGAGCCTAATGGTGTTTTATATATGACATATATATACCATATACATATTTGTTTGTTTGTTTTGATAGAAACTTTGAGAAACTAGTTATTACTAAACACCTCGGAGATGTCTTATTAATTGTCTATTCCTGACAGGTGGTATTTTTCTTTGAATTTGAGTCTGGTCTTCTGCTACTGGTCCAATGCCTTCTCCTATCTTGCCTCAGTGGCATGATAAAGCTAGTGGATTCTTTTCTTCCTCAGGTACCTTTTTATTTACATCACTTGCTCTTGTTTTTGTTATTTTATTTATACTTACTTTGGGCTTTATTGTAGGTGTAAAGATTAAAGAAGCTGGACAATCAGCCGGAACATTTGTAGGTGAGGTTGCGAAGGATGCAAGAGGTAATGTCGCAGATGTGGCAGGGCGATTTGGCTCGCTGGTCAAAAGTCGATGGGCGCTTCTCCAGCAGCCATCGACAAAACATGCCGTGCAAGAACGTCTTATAACCGCAGCTGCTACCACTGGCACATTGTTTAGGAGGAGCCTCTCAGAGACGAAGGATAAGGTAGCTGTTGGGAAGACAAAAGTTGAAGAGGCAATTTCCTAGCCCTATCTGCAAAATTAGATGAATCATTATGAATTGTGTGGCTGTGTGAAATTTAAACTGTTAATATGACCGTGTGACGAAATTATTGTTTGACATTAATTTTCACCACTGGAGCAAAGTTTTAAGCTATAGTTGTTACGTAGATTACTAAATATTACAAAACTTTAACGAGTTTACACAGTAATTGTACAAAAAGTATGTTTATGCTCTAGAAACACATTTAAGTGCTACATTCAATGCATAGTTCAACATATTAGGTTGATCTCTGTCGAAATCTTTGAATTTGCTTATCCGCTTACTGATATACTATAGTTGGTGAATGTCTAATAGGTGGCCAAGAAGACAGCACAAAGAAGTAAAACCATTCTGACTGATATTGAAAGATGGCAAAAGGTATGGACACCGTGAGGCTACTTCTATTTGTTTTTCCATTTTATTTTTCTTAATGGATATTGTTGTTTGTCCTGAAGGTTTAATCTTGTGCTCTTATTTGCAGGGTGTTGCTAGCACTGATGGTAAGTTTCGTAACCAAGTCTTACCTTCTACCAAGTAGGTTTCTTTCTAGTTTGAGTTTAGCAAAATTTATTACTGTGAATTGACTTGTGGTATTAAACAGTTGGAATTTATTATTTTTTTTTTTAAAAATAAATAAATAAAAGTCGGAATTTTGTGGACACAGATTTCAAAAAATTGGCTGCGTCTTTGAGCTATTGAATTAGTAATAGGCGGATGAGTTTTGTTTTAACTCCCACAAAAATGTTGAGGTCATTATGGGGCAGTGTTCAAGGAGACTATAGGTTTTGACCAGCAATAAGGATTTAGTATTCACATAGATAATAGCTTTGTACCAATAATTATTTTCTTTTTATAATTTTCAGTATTTGGAGTTCCAATTGAAGTTACTGTACAAAGAGAACAATCCATGAGACCCATTCCCAACATGTTGGTCAAGTGTGCAGATTACCTCGTATTATCAGGTAATTGATTAAGAATTAGTTCTGCAGATTTGTGACTAAACACTATAAGTATGAATATGTGTGAATGCACTCAAAATACATACATATGTATGTACGGATGTATATATCTGTATGTGTACATATTACTGCATCATTTCTTTTATGTATGCACTCCAAATACACACATATTATCAGGTAATTGATTAAGAATTAGTTCTGCAGCTTTGTGACTAAACACTACAAGTATGAATATGTAAATATGTACGAATGCACTCAAATACATACATATGTACTTACGAATGTATATATCTGTATGTGTGCATATTACTGCATCATTTGTTTTATGTTTGCACTCAAAATACGTAATGAATATATCTGTATGTGTACATATTACTGCATCTCTTGTTTTAGATGATGCTTACACTTCCTCTGTTCATTCTTGGTTTATAGGACTCAATACACCATTCCTGTTTAAAACGGAGGCAGATAAAAAAGTTATTCAGCAATTAGTTTCACTATTCAACCAAGGTATCTTAATGTCTTTTATAAGTTTTATCTGCGGTTATTCTACTTTAGCGATATGATGGTAAAACACTGTATTATGATTTCATCAGATTCAAATGCATCATTACCAGAGAGTGCAAATTCAATAGAGGTGGCAGCTCTAGTCAAGTATTACCTAGCTAGCCTTCCCGAGCCCCTAACAACATTTGAGCTTTATAACGAAATAAAAGGTGCTCGTTCTAGCATAAATGCAATGAGAAATATATTGAAGAGGCTTCCGAATGTAAACTATATGACCCTGGAATTCATTACTGCATTACTCCTCCATGTTAGCCAGAAAGCACTTGTTAACAAGGTAGGAAGCTTATCTCCTTCGCATCTCTCCTTTTCATGGATTTTGTTGATAACTATGGATGTTCCTTTTCTATCTCGGTTGGCTGGACTGGTTTTTAGATCCTATATTTCCTGGTCATAGGCTCATCGCTGCAAGACAATAAAACTTCCTGTGGAATGCTTCCTCAGGAAGAAAAGTTTCCTGTAGAGGAATGAAACTGCTTGCGCATACCTTTCAGATGTCATTCTTTTATATTGTCACTCACCAAAGGAAATTGAGGAATCATCTGTTTGATCATGTTGATGTGGTTTATAAAATCTGGCTCATTTTGCTTCCAGTGTCGGAAAAAAGTTACTTTCTGGCTGTAGATATAATTATATCCACTAAGCTCACTAATCTTCAATGTAATGCAGATGGACACCGGAAGTCTTGCCATGGAAATGGCCCCAGTTATGATTTGGCAGAAAGGAAGTGAACCTGACATCTATAGGCAGTATTGGAGCCAACCACCAAAAGGACCTTCCAATAATAATTTTGAACCCCCTCCTACTTATAGTGCATGGGACATGCTTTCTGGTAAAGTAGTCATATCAATAAAATTTTCATGCATATTATGGCTTTGATATTTTGAACAGTTGTCCTTTTAATTTATTCTGCTTTGGGACAACAAATTAGTTGCATAGAAGATTGGCCACTCATTATTTACTTTTTAATTATTTTTTCTTGTACTACAGAGGAAGGGGAGGCTACTGATGCTTCTTCTCCCATTCCATTGGACGATGGCGTGCCGATGGACTTTGGAGCAATCGAGGTTGTTCAGTGCCTCATAGAACATCACAATGCCATTTTTACAGATGCTAATGAAACAATTTGGAAATGAGATTGGAGATTGATAAAGTTGCAGTGCTTTACCATATTTGGTCAAGATGATCATCTCAGCAGCAGGGCATTCGATTTCTTTGAGAAGCCAGTTAGTGTTACTGAACAGAGACTGGTTAGCATGTAGACGTTCGAGTCTCATATGTATTTGGAAAGAACAGTGTTGCCCTTTTTCTGTCGAGAGAAAAACGCTGCCTCCTATCATAAGATCTGTAAATCTTGAGCTAGAAATATATGTTTTCCGTTCGAGTCATTTTTAGGAATGATTTCTTTCTTTTCTTTTTCTTTTTTTAATTTTTTTTAATCATTGTTGTGTCCAGGTTTCTGATCTTGCCATAGTTTGCTTGCTTAGAAAATGTGCGCATGTGTGAGATATGATGCTTTCTGCATTTTTATTTATATAAAAATGACCTTAATTTTTCATTGAAAGTGAAAAACATGTCTTAGTGCTAGTAGTTAATTCAAAGAAGGCAACACGGGAACTAAGCAAAGTCATTAGCAGTTCGTAACATAAATAAATATATGGGTTAATATCATTGTAACTCTATCATGGTCTTTGATTTAATTGGGTATTTGATGGGCTTTGAGGGAATTGTCACAAGTTTTAAGTTTGAATTGTAAATAATACCACACATCACACTATATTTACGATACCTAATATACCTTTAAGTTATCTGTCGGTATACGGTCACAATATCAGTATCCGGCTGAGATACCCGCTGGTATCCGGCCCTAAAAGTAGTATCCAACCGGATTGACACGATAAATGACTCGACTAGATCTTTTCTTTGCCTAAAAAAAAAAAAGCAATTGATCGTTTTATGTGTAACTCTTTTGGTTTTTCCTGTTTAGCTGTAAACGATGTTGAGATTTCTCTTGCATGTAAATTTCACTTTGATCGGGTAAATGTCCTTATGTCAATCGGGCATTCAGTTGATTTTGATTCACGATGATGTCTAGACATTTATTGTCCAATTGATTACCTTCTCCTTGTGTATGAGAATTAAGTATTAGAAGTCAAAATGGGAGTTCCCCTAGTATATTTGTGTATAACTCAAATGGCCCAATACTTTAAGAAGAGCAATCAGGCTTCAATAGATTTCATAAGTGTCCTCAAGGTCCATTTTGGAAATCATGTTCCATTGAGACGTCTCAAGTTATAATGTTGATTATGAAGCCTTGAGCGTTAAATGCTCAAGACAATGTTATTTAATTAAATCAATTTATCATATTATTAGGCATATCATCAGATGTTTAAAACATATATATATATATATTGTTATTCGGTTATGCAATGGTAACCTTAGAGAATTTTTCCTTCATTAACGACTCATGTGTGATGCATATGCTAGTTCTTAAAAAACAAACGGAGGTATCAATTGGGGTGTGTGAAAAAAATTCAGTAGTTAATTAAAAAAAATAAAAAGGAGACAAAGTGCCAATAAAAATAATTTCAGGACATTCATGCAAAACGGGTCGAAAGACAACTGTAAGCCCATTGGATGATCTTTTGCCGTCACGTGCAGCTTATAAAGCTTTTTTTTTTTTTTTTTCAAAAATAGTAGAAAATAAGTCAATACAAAAAGTTTAAAAAAGTATGTAGGTCAATTTTTAGTTATAGAAATTAATAGGCCATAACTTGTCAAGTTATGGTTCATAACCAAATAAGTTATAGACAAACTTGTCAAGTTATGGTTCATAGCCAGACAAGTTATGAACAAAAACCGTGAATTATAAACAATAACTTGTCAAGTTATGGTTCATAACCAGACAAGTTATGGACAAAAACAGTAATTTGGCATATTTATTAACTTATATAAACTATTGACCTATTAATTTTAATTCATCTCAAATCTTGACTTATTTACCTCTTTCTCCATTTTTTTTTTCCCCTAACTTTTATTAAACTGATCGGGTAAATGCCAGCTTCACAAAAATAATATATTCTTATAGCAATAATAAACGAAGTATGTATAATCCATAATCTGTAATCATAAATAAAATAGAAAAAGTATGATGCTTCCAATTGGAATCAGGAAATTAATAGTTGACTTATAACTGACGCATAGGTAAATCATAAAATCTAAATTTATTATCGGATAAGCTTGGATAATTAATAGAATTACTTATAAAAGAGCGTGCCATCGGCATATGTTTCTATAGATGCATAGTTTTTTTTTCATACTGTTGAATGTTGGACATCAAACCAGAGATAAATAGTATTGGCCATCAAAAATTCAAAATTTCAACATATGGATCCCCGTATGTTTACAACTCGTCCTTTCTATTGATCTACGTTTCTTCCGTTGTTTGTCTGACTTGATCGAAGTCAATAACTTGATTGCTTTCTAGTTCAACATGTAATTGTTTTAGTGAAAAAATTGTTGTTTCTGTAAAATCTTGATTTGGTAATGTTTTGATCCGTTAATTAACAGTGAAAACATTATATTTAACTTATTAAATTGAGGAAAGCTTATATATATGTGTGTGTGTGTGTGTGTATATATGTGTATATATCTTGCATGAATATTGTAAGATAATAACGAAAAGTTATCTCATCATTTAGTACTGGTTATGATTATTATTATATAACATGGGCCTGTTTATTATAGTGTTCTTATTTCTCTATAACATAAATTCATTCTCATTATAATCTTATATGACGTTGCTGCCTTGCATAACAAAAAAAACCATAAACTTTAATACACATTACACACACCACACACATACACACACACGTGTGTGTATATATATATATATTGGTTATGATGATTATTATATAACATGGGCCTGTTTATTATAGTGTTCTTATTTCTCTATAACATAAATTCATTCTCATTATAATCTTATACGACGTTGCTGCCTTGCATAACAAAAAACCATAAACTTTAATACACATTACACACACCACACACATACACACACACACACGTGTATATATATATATATATATATATATATATATATATTGATTATCAGGTTCTTTCCGTGTCCCATAAAATTATGTGATTGCCGTGTTTCGTTTTTGTTTCTTGTTCATATTAATTTAGCATGCATATTTTGTAAGAATGTTTTTTATTCTCAAAAATACTAGCATCATGACGACTTGTTTATTAATTTTTTGGAACAGACCGATCCCTAATTTATTATTATTAGTATTATCTTCATTATTTTCATTATTGTTATTAGGGAGAAATAAGAAAATATGTCAAGACTTGAGATGAATTAAAATTAATAGGTCAATAGTTTACATAAGTTAATAAATATGCCAAATTATTGTTTTCATCCATAACTTGTCTGGTTATGAACCATAACTTGACAAGTTATTGTCCATAACTTATCTGGTTATGAACCATAACTTGACAAGTTTATCCATAATTTATCTGATTATGAACCATAACTTAATAAGTTATGGCCTATTAATTTTTATAACTAAAAAATGGCCTATATATTTTCTTAAACTTTTCATATTGGCATATTTCTTATTATTTCCCTTGTCATTATTACTATTTTGCACTTTTAGTCTACATCCCCAAAATTAGTGATGGGTATTTGAAAGTTAACGAAAGTAGTTATCTGAGCGTACATGATATCTTGTAGGTTCACAAAAGTCATACAATGTTTAAATAAATTTTCTAATTTTAAGATTTTTCAATCAAGATAAAGAGAACATATCTTGTTTAATAAAATTTTGAATTATCATGCATCGGTATGTGATTACTTTCTTCAGATTTCAAAAAAAAATTCATAATCAATTTTAGAAATTAGGACCAAAACAATCAATGGTATTAATAATAAGAGGGATTAAGTTATCAAGAAAGGGCTTTATAAGGACGAAATCGCAACAATGAATATATCATATCACTAGAACCGGCCAAATCCGACGTAATATATTCTCTTTTTATAATTAAATTTGTTAGTTTTTTTTCTTTTAATCTTGAATGCTAATATGTATACGTTGACGGTGGAATTTCTTCAACAAGATTACGCCGGGTTACCTCTCGATATTCCATTAAGTTACCGGCCTAAAATTGTTATGTATTTGGGTTAATGTTGCAAACTGTTTGTTGTAGTGTAGTATGAGAAGCATGAAAGTAGTGCTTGAATGAACGTAAAAACACACAAATTTTATAGTGGTCACTCTGTATGAAAGAGTTACATCCACTGTAAATTGTATTTATCTTTGGCTTTTTTTTTAGATTACATCTGATCCCTCCCTCTCTGGGGCTTTGCCCCTTTTATAGCCCGTGGATTACATATGGATTCCCTTTTGGACGGACTGTCACAGAGATTTTAATGATGACTTTTCCAAAGTGGCGTACTATCCCATTTGCTTAGACTGTAGCCTGTCAACGCCTTTTATACTATCCACTTACCCATTTCGTCCACTATTGTGGCTCTGGGGATCTTCTTCGATTTCATTGGTCCTTTACAGGCGGTTTATGGGCAAGCAATCATTTCCTGTGTTGCTGACCTTTTCCAAGTCCAGATGCAATCTGGGGATTTCCCCTTG
Source organism: Morus notabilis (assembly GCF_000414095.1). Lineage (NCBI taxonomy): Eukaryota > Viridiplantae > Streptophyta > Magnoliopsida > Rosales > Moraceae > Morus > Morus notabilis. Next base: position 13,438 of record NW_010360894.1, on the reverse strand, counting down.
CCCACTCAAGGGCCTTTCTAGGGACGTGGACCCATATTCATGCGGTCTGCTCTCTGTGCCTACACAATACAAAGCCAGACATAGGCTCTCCATCAGTTGACCCTACCATGGTACCTCTTATGCGAACAAGTCACATAGGCCTCGACTGTATATAGGGTCGACAGTCTTATGAGTCACCCCATACAATTGGCCCTTTCACCATATGGAGTTCCAAGCGTCGACAGCTATTTGACGTGACTAACACAGGGCCACGTGGGGCACAATCGTTGTCCGACGTGTCAGCGCACATTTTCCCACACAATAGTATATATTTTTATTTCTGTAGGTTGGGCATGGTTGTCGAAGCATTTGTTGGACTTGGTTTTAGAGAAATTGGAGTCATCATTAGATTATTTGCAATTTGGTGTCGTTTGTTTGCAATGGCATTCTGTATTGAAGGATAGTCAAATTAAACGGAGTAAAATATCGCAACATCATCATATTCCAATGCTTCTCATCCCTAGCGAAGAACAAACATGGAGCATATATAACACTATAGACAACAAATTTTCCGACTCAAAACTTTTTGTATCGTATAATAAACGTATTTCTGGCTCTTCACAGGGATGGTTGGTAATGGTAAACAAAGACTGGATGGTAACGCTTTACAAACCTTATGCTAAAGTTAACAAGGGAAATAATGTAGATGTTAGCATTCACCTTCCAAGCCTATTTCCTCCTAATCTAGACGATTATTTATTATCCGGGTTGTACAATAGATTATGCTGAAGTCTATGATTTTCACATCGAGAAATCTTTACTTACAGCTGATCCGTTAGTAAATCCAAATGAAAGTACGGTCGTGGTGATATTTGGAGAAATGCAAGAGCTAGCTATTTTCAGAATTGCCAAGGACACAACACGGACAAAAATTTATGCCTATGATCATGAGAACGAGCAAATTCTTTAAATTTAGAAGATATCTTTGTTGAGTAAAAATATTTATTAATGTTAAAATAATATTTCACACACAACATAATTTCACCTATATTAGGATTTAATTAATATAGGAGTTTATTATTTTTAGTTCGACCCAACCAAGATTATAAGAATAACTTCTTAATTACAATCCCTTGGTACAAGGGAAGACTTTTTTATTCCAGTTAAAACAGTAAATTCTATTTTCTGTGAATTTAGAAAATTTGGGTTGATTTAAAATTGCGGCTGAACTCGATGAATTTGGCTGAGTTGCCTACATACCCCATTAGGGGATCAAGCCACTTGTAGTTTAAATTTTGGGTTTGAAAATTTTGGATAATTCCTCGGTGTATGACCTTATGAGGAATTTACGCACTTTGAAGTTTGATTTAGTTTAGTTTTGACTTTGTCATTTATGAGGATTTTTAGGATTGAATTTGGTCTTGAAACTGCACCTAAATTTTAGGTTGCCTACGTATCCGATAGGGAATCAAGTCAATCGTAGTTCTTGAATTTGAATTTGGATTTTGAAGAATTTCCCGATATATGACCATCAGAGGAATTCAGAATTGAATTTGATCTTGAAACTGCACCTAAATTTTTAGGTTGGCTACATATCCCATAGGGAATCAAGTCAATCGTAGTTCTTGAGTTTGAATTTAGATTTTGAAGAATTTCCCGATATATGATTATAGGAGGAATTAGGATCGAATTTGATCTTAAAACTGCACCTAATTGTTTAGGTTGCCTACGTATCCTATAGGGAATCAAGTCAATCGTAGTTCTTGAATTTGAATTTAGATTTGGAAGAATTCCCCGATATATGACCATAGGAGGAACTCAAAGATATTTTAAAATTTGATTTGGAATTTTACTTTAGAATTTGGATTTGAAAGTTATATTTGGATAATTTCCCGGTATATGACCTTATGGGAAATTAAAATGATCCTTTTTGAATTTGATGTTGAGAGATTTTTTTTTGAATTTGGGATTTGAAAATTGCATTTAATCACCATATGGTTTTATGAGACAATGAGCTCATCTTTTTGAACTAAGGGGCAATAAAGAGATTCAATTTGTGCACTTTAAATTTTTTAGGTATTTAATATTCTGAATTTTTTTAAAATTTATTATCTTTCTCCTTTTTATTTTTTGAATTTTAAAATTTAAAATCAAATCCACCATTTAAATTGGATTTGTTATGATTAATTTATTTTGACTGATTTTCTAATCTCTTATTTTTTTGCTAACAATTTAATTTCAAAGGAAACTCAAATTTTTCTCACCCTCCTCCTTTCTACACGCTTCTTCTTCTTTATATATATATATATATATATATATATAGACACAC
>NW_010360894.1:9530-9856 GCF_000414095.1 Morus notabilis | reverse complement strand
TGCGTAGATTCGTTATTCATAGATAGTGGAATCTATAGCTCCTATAAAGAGTCAATGATATCCTCTTATGCATTATCAGTGGATTGGAAAATATGAGCGCTCAGCCATTGGACTACTCTGTGTTATCTAATGGTTTACTGTTTGTAATGATACGAATAGTATTTTTCCGATGTTATGATAATGGAACATAAGATAAATGTAATCGGGAAGGTAAAACGGAACTTGACCTCAAGTCGATTATGGATATCATATGGGGATGATACACTAATATATTGAGTCATGGACTAGAGCTAATCAGAGCTTTGTAAATACGCTATATAAATTGA
>NW_010360894.1:5766-9431 GCF_000414095.1 Morus notabilis | reverse complement strand
GATACGGTGTATTTCCTACACATTGGTAACTTGTGTTATTTCCGTAAAAGAAGTTCAAAGTTAATTCATGAGTGATTTATCGGGTGAATTAATTGATAAATTAATTCTAGATAAATTAGTTGAATTATTGTTTTAAGAGTTGTTTAATATGGGAAGACTATTATATGACTGTTTTGATCAGACAATTTCTCTATTGGGTTACTTGAATCAAAACTGAGGATCTATGCAAGTTTCTCGTGTTGAAAAACTAAGAAAACAACTTTCGTCAGTGCAGACAGGTCGACCGGTTGGGTAGACCGGTCACAGGTTGACCGGTCCGGTCGACCAGTTTGTGAAGGACAGGTCGACCGGTGAGTTATAACGTCTCTGTCACCGGTCGACCGATTGTAACGTAAAATGCATGCTGACGTGGCAAAATCAACAGGTCGACCGGTTGGGTAGACCGGTCACAGGTTGACCGGTCCGGTCGACCAGTTTGTGAAGGACAGGTCGACCGGTGAGTTATAACGTCTCTGTCACCGGTCGACCGATTGTAACGTAAAATGCATGCTGACGTGGCAAAATCAACTCTGAATGCGATTAGAACTTTAGAAAACCTAATTATTATGGAAGTATGACTTCCTAAATACTATAAATAGCCTATTAAGTCACTTTATTCAAGAGATCACTTTAGAGACTTTTTGGAGGCTATTGATAAAAGATTCCTGAGAGGAAAAATTGTTTAATTCTCAAGAATAATTTTTTTCTTTGGCTCTCTTGTGATTGGAAGGAGATCAAAAATACCAAGAGGAGATTGAACGACGTGTGCCCACCCGCACTCCGATCGTGAAAATGAGAATAACAAAGAAAACCAGTTGGTTGAGGCTCTTCCGGTTACTGTTTGGAACGCTTTGATCTGTCAGACGTGCAGTTTCCTAAATCTCGAAAGGTATGATTTAGATCTTTAGTATTTATGTTATATAGCATCATGAACATGTTCTTGATTGGCTTTGGCATTGATTTAAATTTTTTAAAATTCCGCTGCGCACTCGATGCCATTATTTTCTAACACTTTATAAGTCAGACTCAAAATTATTATAATATTTTGAACTGCACTATTATATTCAGATTCATGTGTATATATAAAGGTTCTAAATTTTACAACCCCATAATTTTGTAGAGTTCTAAAATTTGCAGCTCTATTTGATTTTTTGAAAGTTCTAAATTTTGCAACCCCATAATTTTGTAGAGTTCTAAAATTTGCAACTCTATTTGATTTTTTAGAGCTTCTAAATTTTGCAACCCCACAATTTTGTAGAGTTCTAAAATTTGCAACTCAATTTGATTTTTTGGAGGTTCTAAATTTTGCAACCCCACAATTTTGTAGAGTTCTAAAATTTGCAGCTCTATTTGATTTTTTGAAAGTTCTAAATTTTGCAACCCCATAATTTTGTAGAGTTCTAAAATTTACAACTCTATTTGATTTTTAAAGGTTCTAAATTTTGCAACCCCATAATTTTGTAGAGTTCTAAAATTTGCAACTCTATTTGATTTTTGGAGGTTCTAAGTTTTGCAACCCCATAATTTTGTAGAGTTCTAAAATTTGCAATTCTATTTGATTTTTTGGAGGTTCTAAATTTTGCAACCCTATAATTTTATATAGTTCTAAAATTTTCAATTCTATTTGATTTTTTTGGATTCTAAATTTTGCAACCCCATAATTTTATAGAGTTCTAAAATTTACAACTCTATTTAATTTTTTAGAGGTTCTAAATTTTACAATCTCATAATTTTTCTAGACTGAGTTCAAAAGTTTGCAATCTGTATGTCTTAAACATCAATCTGACCAACAATGGTAGTTGAACTTTTTGTCTTGAGATGATACTTTGGTACAGAAGAAGGCTTGAGAGAAAAAAAAAACGTGTAGACAAAACATCATAATGAAACTAAAGTAGATGAGTAAATAACAAATTTTTCTATTTTTTTTTTTTGATAATTCTCTCTACACACACTATCTCGTACCTCTCTCACTACTTCCAATACGTTTACTTTCTCTGCACAGTTTTTTTTTCGTCCGTCACACTGTAGTTTCTTTTTCTTCTCTCACTTCTCTTCTGCACTCACGCCTGCACAAAGCTCCCCTTTTCTTTTTTTGTTTTCCTCTCACGTTTTTCCACACACGTCTGCACAGTTTCTTTGTTTTCTCCTCATGCCTCCCCAAGCACGTCTGCACCTTCTTATATATATATTCTTTCACTTTTCTTCTGCACACACGATTTTTTACATTTTTTTACTTTCTCTCACCTCTTCACTGCACACACCACGTTCTGCACCATCTTTTTTCTTTTTTTTAATCACTACTCCACGTTTTGCACACACCACATTCTGCACTCTCTTCACATTTTAAAACGTGTATTTTTTTAATCTTCCTTTTTTTCTCTTTTCTTTATTTTTCATTATTATTTTTTTTGGGTCAGCCCAAAGTTTTATTTTCTCTTCTCATTTTTTTAAGATCCATTTGTGATCCATTTTTTTTATTTATCGCAAATAGATGCCCCCTCAAGCATGTGTGTGTCATTGATAAACACGTGCGGCGCTTGAGTTCCTCTCTTTTTTTTCCTGACTCCCTTTTTGTTATTATTATTATTTTTCAGTTGCTGATGAATGTTTATGGGGAGACTTGTTCAGAGAGGCGCCAGACAGTCATGGTGGAGAGGTTGATTTTAGTCCAAAATATCGCCGTTCAGTAATGCTTCATCCTTTTTAGAAGAAAAGGCAGTTCTAAACAGCGCTGAGATTAAAGATCTGCTTCATCGTGATGAAGAATGCCTTTCCACTATGAAGTAGCTTTCAATCCAAGTATCTGATGTTGAATCACTTGTGATTAGAGAAAACGCCACTGAAGAAGAAGTTATCAAAGCTGAATTGGAGGCATAAAAACTGCTACTAGTGGCGCAACAGTTACGTCAGGCTTATGGCGATATGTTGAAGGTTGCTGTGGCACGCGTCCAACAGTTGAAGACTTCCTTAGAAGAACAATGGAAACTTAGTGAAGAGCTCTAGATTTTGAAAACCGCAGCGAGAGTAGATCGATACTTCGAAATTGAGAAAGTTGAGGCTGAACTTCAATCCGAAAGGGATGAATCTCAAAAGATTCGTGATTCACTTGCTGCATTTTTTAAGGAGAATCCATGACTTGTCCCCTTTTCTTTTTATTTGTTGTTTAGCTCCCCTCTTTTTGTTTAGACGTTTTTCTTTTTGTCTCTTTCATCAGGATTTATTTCCTCTGCTTTAGACTTTATGTTAATAAAACATATTTGATCAATTTTATTTCATTCCAGTAGAACGAAATAGTTTATTTTTTTTGATTTTGTGGCTGCATCCAGTTTATTACTAGATTGCCTACGTATCCTTTTCACAAGAATCAAGCCTTCCGTAGTTCTATAGGGAACTCATGTTTTTATTTTTATTTTGGGACTGCATCTAGTTTATTACTGGATTGCCTACGTACCCTTTTGGGGGATCAAGCCATTCGTAGTTCACTACTTTATTTATTTGCTTCCACTATTATCTTTCTTCTGCGGGTTATGCGTCAGGAGGCGTACCTCCCTATTTAGGCATAGAATTTCTTGACAAACTTTCCATTTACACAAGGGTAAATGCAATGACCCTATGAATCGGAAAGT
>NW_010360894.1:0-4948 GCF_000414095.1 Morus notabilis | reverse complement strand
GAAAATTTGGGTTGATTTAAAATTGCGGCTGAACTCGATGAATTTGGCCGAGTTGCCTACATACCCCATTAGGGGATCAAGCCACTTGTAGTTCAAATTTTGGGTTTGAAAATTTTGGATAATTCCTCGGTGTATGACCTTATGAGGAATTTACGCACTTTGAAGTTTGATTTAGTTTAGTTTTGACTTTGTCCTTTATGAGGATTTTTAGTATTGAATTTGGTCTTGAAACTGCACCTAAATTTTAGGTTGCCTACGTATCCGATAGGGAATCAAGTCAATCGAAGTTCTTGAATTTGAATTTGGATTTTGAAGAATTCCCTGATATATGACCATAGGAGGAATTCAGGATCGAATTTGATCTTGAAACTGCACCTAAATTTTTAGGTTGCCTACGTATCCTACAGGGAATCAAGTCAATCGTAGTTCTTGAATTTGAATTTGGATTTTGAAGAATTCCCCGATATATGACCATAGGAGGAACTCAAAGATATTTTAAAATTCGATTTGGAATTTTACTTTAGAATTTGGATTTGAAAGTTATATTTGGATAATTTTCTGGTATATGACCTTATGGGGAATTAAAATGATCCTTTTTGAATTTGATGTTGAGAGATTTTTTTTTTAAATTTGGGATTTAAAAATTACATTTAATCACCATATGGTTTTATGAGACAATGAGCTCATCTTTTTGAACTAAGGGGCAATAAAGGGACTCAATTTGTGCACATTAAATTTTTTGGGTATTTAATATTCTGAATTTCTTTAAAATTTATTGTCTTACTCCTTTCTTGTTTTTTGAATTTTAAAATTCAAAATCAAATCCACCATTTAGATTGGATTTGTTATGATTTAATTTATTTTGACTGATCTTTTAATCCCTTGTTTTTTGCTAACAATTTGATTTCAAAGGAAATTCAGGTCTCGTTCACTTCGCGGATTCGAGTTAAGATGTGACATTTTTTAAGAACTTTTCATTGTATCAAAAAAAGTTAAATGTGATATTTTTTGAGAGTTTTTTACTGTAGAAACTTAAAACTAAAAACTTAAATTGATGAAATAAATGAGACTTCAGATTTCTCTCACCCCCCTCCTTTCTACACGTTTCTTCTTCTTTATATATATATATATATATATATATAAAGGTTGGGCGGCATTTTTGGGAGCATTAAACTCTCAATAAATTTAAAAGCTCTCCCGAGCTCAATCTTTTCCGAGCTCAAATACACTTAAGCCTAAGTTCGTCAGAGCCCAAATTGGCCGGAGCCTAAGTTCGCCGGAGCCCAAGCTATCATGAGCCCAAGCTCGCCTGAGGCCAATCTCATCTGAGGTCAACCTATCCCGAGCCTAAGCTTGTCAGAGGCCAATCTCTCCCGAGCCCAAGCTTGCCTGAGACCAATCTCATCTGAGTTCAACCTCTCCCGAGCCCTTGCCGGAGGCCAATCTCTCCCGAGCCCAAGCTCGCCCGAGCCTAAGCTCGCCGGAGGACAAACTCTCCTGAGCCCAAGCTCGCCAGAGCCCAAGTTCTCCTGAGTACGCTGCAAAAAAAAAAAAAAAGAAAAATTACAGTTGACAACTTTTTTAATATATACACACATATTACGCTGCAAAAGCAACAGGCAACACCAGCGAGCAATAACAGCAGGCAACCTTCAACCTTTGGTATATATACATGTGTACGCGAACATCAATTTCTCATCATATTTTAATTTCGTGTAAAGTTATTAGTCCAACAAAGTAAGACACACACCCACGGCTTTTTATCTCACACACACCTACGGCTTTATATATATATATATATGTATATGTGTGTATGTGCGTTTTGGTGCACTGTAAAGGAATCAAGGTGACGTTTATTTCTCTCTTTTTTTTATTCCCTAAGTGGTCCTTAATTTTTGCTTCGGGCTACGTCAGACTCAAAATTGTTATAATATTTTGTAATTTTATAATTTTATAGAGTTTTAAAATTTGTAACTCTATTTGATTTTTGGAGGTTCTAAGTTTTACAACTCCATAATTTTGTAGAGTTTTAAAATTTACAACTATATTTAATTTTTTAGAGGTTCTAAGTTTTACAATCCCATAATTTTATAGAGTTTTAAAATTTGCAACTCTATTTAATTTTTGGAGGTTCTAAATTTTGCAACCCTATAATATTGTAGAGTTCTAAAATTTACAACTCTATTTAATTTTTAGAAGTTCTAAGTTTTGCAACCCTATAATTTTGTAGAGTTCTAAAATTTGTAACTCTATTTAATTTTTTAGAGGTTTTAAATTTTATAACCCCATAATTTTATAGAGTTCTAAAATTTACAACTCTATTTAATTTTTTGGGGGTTCTAAATTTTGTAACTCCAAAATTTTATAGAATTTTAAAATTTATAACTCTATTTAATTTTTTAAAAATTCTAAATTTTATAACTCCATAATTTTTTTTAATTGAGTTTAAAAGTTTATAACCCGTATATCTTAAACATGAATCTGACTAACAATGACAAATAAACTTTTTGTCTTGAGATAATACTTTGGTACAGAAGAAAGCTTGAGAGAAAAAAAAACGTGTAAGCAAAACATCATAAAGAAACTAAGGGCCCGTTCACTTCATGCATTACACTCAAATAAAGTGAATTCGAGTTTGCTTTTAGACTGAAATAAGCGTTCGCTTACCCAAACTTGAATTTAAAATTTGAGTAATAACTCGAGTAGGTAAACTTCACCGTCCCCTCAAACTCTCTTTACTCGAGTTATTTTCTACAGTGCTCTTCTGACATTTCTCTTCCCGTTGGATCGAGAAAGCTCCGCCTGCTCTGCAAAAAGCTTGCAGATTCCCCTCAATGAGACCAACGATTAATCCACTATGAAATCGCTTGGACCGCTGCACACCATTCCCACAAGCGTGTTCTTCTTGGACCGCTGTGAAATCGCTTCATCCACCAAACTCACCCACGGTGAAGTTGCTCGCAGGTACATCCCATATAAACCCAGCCCAAATCGGCAATATTGGTGAATCCCGATCCCTATATTCCTTTGTTGCCTTCTCCTTCAGTGATTCAACACGGGAGAAATTGATCCCACGGAGTGAGCCGGCTTCCTCCGTTGGCCGTGCTCCTGCGTCGATGTAGCGCCAAACGCCGTCTCTGACCTCCGAAGCGTGCTCCTAGAAATAGAGCTTTCTGTTGTCGGTGCCGGTATCCATCTCTTCACCAACGTCCATCACAGTCGCGTTTGGGGGTTGTCGAAGCAGATCAACCATTGTCCTCTTTCAAATCAAACACGGTAAGACTTTTTCTTTGACTGATTTACACTTCCATTGCCTCTGCATATGCCAGTGGATGATTACACTGCTAAATCTGAACATTGTCATTTTTATTGGATTTCTTTTATTTGGATGTCGTTTACACTGAAGTTTAGCATGTTCATTTTAAATTCATTTCATGAACTTGTATGATTGTCGTTGCATACTTTTCTGTAGTTGTTTGAGTTATTAGAAGCTCTTCATACGCTAGTTTTGACAATTTCACTAAATACAATGGTATGAAGCATGTTTTGTTGTTTGAATACTTAGGCAAATCTGAGATGCAAATTTCCTTCCCGACATACAGTAGTTACTTGCTATAAGACATATATTTACCAACAACTTACACAAAAACATAACTTTGATGGATGAAAACTAGAATGAAATGTGTTATTAAAGGCCCAGCAATGTGTTATTTTGTGATACATTCATAAAGAAATGTGTTTACTCCTGATGTGACAAGCTTTGGTGAGAGATTTCCTGAGAGATTGTTATCACTAAGACCCAGAAACCTCAGCCTCTTTGATTCTGATATGGACTCTGGAATTTCTCCTATACGGCCTGTGTTGGAGAGATCCAATATGACTAATTTCTCCACCTTTTTCCACTCTAGGCTCATTAAGTCCCCACCAATTGGGTGATTGTCGTTATGTTTAATTTGAAAACCTTTAACATATGCTAATAATACATTTTCTTTCATTCTTCAATTCTCAGAAATCTTGCAGCGGGCAATAAGATTGTTGGCTATTAGATCACGTGCAGTGCTTATTGTTTCACTTCCAAATGTTTGTCCATTTTATTTATATATAATAATACTATAATTAGTTAATTTTATATAACTCGTTTGCCTACCCTGTTGTCGTATTGGCTGTCCTGTGGCCGTGTTTAGCTTATTGCCTCCCTTGTTGTCGTATTGTCTCTCCTGTTACCGTTTATACCTAAGCTTATTACCTACCATGTTGTCGTACTGGAGTTATCTTATCACTATTATTTGTTGAATATGCAGATTGCAAGAATTACATGGAACAAGTGCTGTCTTCTGATTTGGTGCCCATGGGGAACGGCATTAGGCATTGTTTGATGTCCTTTACTGTCATAAGCCAAGTTTGTTGCATTGTTTTGTGCCTCTGCCTAAACCCGGTGGATGATTACACTGCCAACTCCACCCATTCATCATTTTCATTGTGTCTCCCTTACTTGGATGTCGTTTACACTAAAGTGTACAGCATGTTCATTTTAAATTCTTGAAATGAAGTTGTGTAATGCCTCTGCATAATGTTGTCTAGTTGTTTAAGCTGCCTTACGTCAAATGTTTGCAAGAGTATTTAACATTGGCTTATATAGGTCCAGAAAATGAAGATAAATCCAATGTAATTTTTAGTTGTGTGTAAGTGAATACATAACTTAAATTTTAAATGTCACATTAATCTCTTACTAAACACTTAATTCAAAATTCACATTACAACTCTAATTAAAAATAACTCAAGTTCACTTTTCTTACTCAAATTATAAAATTAAAATTAGTGAAGTAAACGGACCCTAAAGTAGATAAGTAAATGACAAATTTTTTGACTTTTTTTTTGTTTTTTTGATAATTCTCTCTACACACTATTTCACACCTCTCTCACTATTTCTAATTCGTTTACTTTCTCT
>NW_010360893.1:0-1436 GCF_000414095.1 Morus notabilis | reverse complement strand
CTATAATACCATAACCATATCCACATTAATTCGTAATTTCTAATTTATAACAATATTGTTAGTTAGAATTCTGGGTGTTACAACCATTCTCACCTTATAAAAGTTTTGTCCTCAAAATTTAGAATAAATCTAGGTAATTCAAACACCTCTTCGTTCTCATGTAGCTTCCTCTACCTTTGGTTACAACAAAGAATTATTACTAAGGGAATCTCTTTATTGCTCAAGGTCTTCGTCTTCCGGTCTAAAATCTCGACTGGTTTCTCTTTGTAGCTCATATCTTCTTGAATTTGAACTCCTTGTGGCTTCATGACATGCGACTGGTCCAGTACATACTTCTTCAGCATCGATAAATGAAAAACGTTATGGATAGAGGCCATCCTTGAGGCAATTTTAGCTTGTAAGCTACCTTGTCAATGTGCTCGCTTACCACATATGATTCCACATACCTCAGACTAAGTTTGCCTTTCTCCCCAAACTGCATCATGCTCTTCATCGAGATACCTTGATAAACATCGAGTCTCCAACCTTAACTCTAAGGGCCTTCAACGTACATCTGCATAACTCTTTTACCTACTCTGAGTTGTGGCAGTCGATTGTTGAATCACTTTCACCACCTCTGATGTCTTATTCACAAAGTCAATTTTCTCCTTAAAATTTGTATTCTTCTAAAGTTTTGATTCCATCAACTTCTTCTCCCCGACCTCATGCCAACAAATAGGATCTACAATGCCTCCCATATAAGGCCTCAAAGGGAGCCATCCCGTTCGTCTCCTGGTAATTGTTGCTATAAGCGAACTCAACCAACGGCAGAAACTTACACCAACTTCCTTTGAAGTCCAAGGCACAAGCTCAGAGCATATTTTCAAGCGTTTGATTGGTCCTCTTTGTCTGACCGTTTGTCTACGGGAGAAAAGCCATGACTAAATTTGAGTTTCATCGCCATAGATGCCTGAACGCTCCTCCAAAAATGTGAGGATCTTGTCTGAAATAATAGACTAGGGGACACTGTGAAGTTTCACGATCTCTTTAACATATAGCTTTCCCAACTGCTCAATAGAGAATGTCGTCCGTATAGGAAGCAAATAAGCTGACCACCCAAATAGTATCAAATCCTTTAGAAGTCCTCAGCAATCCAATAATGAAGTCCATCATAATATATTCCCATTTCCATTCTGGAATTTAAATTGACTGGAGCAACCATCTTGGCCTTTCGTGTTCACCCTTGACTTTATGGCAAGTCAAACATTGCTTCACATAGTCTGCTATGTCCCTATTCATTCCGAACCACCAGAAACTACCTCTAGGATCCATGTACATCTTGGATGAAATAAGATGAAGCGTGTATGGAGTCTTGTGCGCCTCCTCAAGAATCTTCATCCTAGCTCTTTGTCTTTGGGAACGAATAACCATCCCCTATACTTCAGCACTCCATCATC
>NW_010360892.1:0-848 GCF_000414095.1 Morus notabilis | reverse complement strand
AAATCGAGTTCCACGTCACCCACCCCGTTTGGGGGGCGTGACACATATAATGATAATTGTTTTCTTTGGCCATTAATTTAATTAGCATAGCTCCTAGGGGAGATTAATAATTAAATTAATCTTGAGTGTATAACCATCGTTTCAACTATTTGATCCATATTTTACAATTGTCACCTAGGGGTGTACAACCATAAAATATGCTCAAATAAATTATCCACTCGGAGATCCACACCGGTACATAATGAATCCCTTCCTAGGGGTCGGTATCACCATGTGTTACCTGCGGACCAACAATGGAGGCCATGGGTCTTTTCTTCAAAAAACCCGCACCCACTCAATCTTTTGGAAAAACAAGGTTTTATGTTAAGAAATATGCATGAACAATTTTAATGAGCGGCACTCCCTATTCTACATGACATGTTATCACATATATAGCAAATCATATTATATGCAATCATACAAAGCAATTAAGCTAGGCAACAAGCATAATAATAATAATAACTGTAATATTATGGTTCCATCCTAGAAAAAAGAAAAAATAAAGATTACTAAGAATAATCAAAACATATATCGATTCTTTATCTTGAATCTTCCCGGTTGTCCTTGAATTCTTCATCACGATCAAATTCTAGTTATCATAAAATTATTTTTTATGTTTTCTTGAAAATATCTCAAAAAAACTGTAAAATCGTATACTGTCACGTTAGGTCCCGTTGACCGGTGACAGAGCAGTTATACTCAACCGGTCGACCGCCTTACACTAACCGGTCGACCGATGTGGTCGACCGGTGCCTGTGCAAAAGTAACCCAGATTTTCAGAAATCAAAGCAGTTTTTCAATTTATTCAA
>NW_010360891.1:0-1582 GCF_000414095.1 Morus notabilis | reverse complement strand
TACATAAACAGGTGTGGAATCGGCGATGGTTATGATGATCGCGTCATGGCAGTAAGAGAAGTAGATAAGGGCGAGTATAAGTAGGAGTTTCTTTATGGAAGAAACCATATTTGTAAAGGAAGCTTTTGCCAAGAGCACAAGGATATATGAACAATAGAACTTGTATGATCTATATAACCAAGCCAAGGTTTTGGGGGGCTTAACTTTGTAGAGTTATTGTGGTTCTTTTTATAAAGTTGGAGTGTTTACTATTTGAAGATTAAAGCAAGCACTACAAGAATAGTGACTTTAAGAGACCAACTCTTTTGCTACCAAAACATTTTTGGTTGCAGAAAACACACTTTTCGCTACCAAACTTTGGTAACTGAAAGTATCAAGGCTTTAGTTACCAAATTTGGTAGCAAAAACAACACAATCCGCTACCAAATATAATTTGGTAACAAATAACATGGCGGGAAAAAAATTTTGGTTTCCGCCAAGAGCTTTTTGCTACCAAAATAATATTTGGTAACAAAAACATAAGATTCTGCTACCAAAAATTTGGTAGCAAAATATGACTTTTTTACACACACACACACACACACATATATATATAGAGTAAATAGGTATTCTAGTTTTGATTACTTATTTTTTGAGATGGTGGAAATTATGACTTTAATTGAGTGTGAATTATCACTATTCTCAAATAAGTATAACAATACACAGAAACAAACACAATATTCTAGGCGTGAACATTGGGTGGGTTTTTGAGATTTTTCAACCCATCCAATTAAGTTTGGGTGAGTTGATTTTAAATTTAACCCATACAATCAATCTAAAGTTTAAAATCAACCCACTCATTTAAATATTGGGTAGATTAGGTGGGTTTATCAGATTGAACATAATAAAGAAATAAGAAATAAAAAAATAAATAAAGCTAATCATTCAACCCAAAATAAAAAATGTATAAAGACCAATATAAAAATAAAATATATGTAAAGCAAGTTCAAATATATAAGTTGTAAACTAACAAACAAACAATAATAAATACTCATACAATGTTAAACATAATCGGTTGTCAAGTAAATAATGTAAAATATGAGACAAAAAAATATATTATGAGATAGGAAAATATTTATTTATATAGATAAATAGATTATGTGAGTTCGGGTTAATTTGGATTAGGAAAAACTCAACCCAAACTCATCCAATTAATAGTCGGGTTGAGTGGGTTGGGTTGAACTCTTGATCGGATTGGTCAGGTTCATGTTAAAATGGGTTGGGTTGGGTGGATTAATGGGGTTTGTAGGGTTGTCGACTTTTTGTTCACCCCGACTATTTTCTAACTCAGAAGTCCTTTTTCTCGTGGTATTATTTAAATGAAGGAACTATCAAATTCCAAAGTAAGAGATTACTAACAACAATATATTTTAATTGGATTCAAAAATATATTGATTAATGATTATGATTGTTGACGATGAAAATTAATTAATTGAATAATAATGAATTTCTTGACAAAAATGTGGGTTGGTCACCCTTGAAATGTAATTAAATGTGAAATAAAAGCAAGAACATTCAAAATTTATAGTGGTTCACTATCAGT
>NW_010360890.1:8914-14558 GCF_000414095.1 Morus notabilis | reverse complement strand
AATTAGAATTTGAATTTGAGTCAAAATTGGACTACAGGATAAAGGATGAGAATCCCCATCTTGGCCGGCCACACTAAGGGATAAGGGATAGAAGAGATTTAGTTTCGAAATTCAAATTGGAGATAGAGATTTGATTCCTTCTAGAAGTTTAACTTCTACTCTATAAGTTTTGCTCTAATTTTAGAGGCGGCCGAACTTCCCTAAGAGAGAGAAGGAAAAATTTTTCTCCAAAAAAATTCCACATCGTGCATGCGATGGTGTTTGTGGAAATTCGAGTGTTTATTGTAACCCGTTTTGTCTCATGTGTGCCCACACACACACGTTTTCATGGATTCTAGGAATTGACGTGGTAGACATTGGTTTTCTAAACACAAAGATTTGGAGCAAGGACTGTTCGTGGAAGACATTGAGTTCTTGATATATATATAAATTAATGAGATTAATTTATTCCTGCATAAATTAATATAATCTATAGAGTATCTCAAAAGTTTTATGAAAATTTTTGTTATACACGATCCGTCTCTTCCCCCCGCACCACGCTTCTGCATCCGAATTCGATTTGGAGACCAATAGCCCGGGACAGCCCCGGTAGAGCCCCGGGACAGCCTCGAGGCAGCCCCGGTACAGCCTCGGTATAGCCCCGGGACAGCCCTGGCTCAACCCCGGGACAACCCCGGGACAACCCTGGGTCAGCCCCGGGACAACCCCAGGAAAGCCCGGGGGCAACCCCGGTACAGCCCCGGGACAGCCCGGTAGAGCACCGGGTCAGCCCCGAGTCAGCCCCGGGAAAACCCCAGGACAGCCTCGGAACAGCCCCAGGTCAGCCCCGGGACAACCCCAGGACAGCCTCAGAACAGCCCCGGGACAGCCCCGGTACAGCCCCCGGGTAGCCCCGGTACAGCCCCGGTACAGCCCCAGGGCATCCTCGGGTGGCAGCCCCGGTACAGCCCCGTGACAACCCCGGGACAACCCCGGGACAGCCCCGGGACAGCCCCAGTACAGCCCCGGGACAGCCCCGGGGTAACCCCGGTACAGCCTCGGTACAGCCCCGGGCCAACCTCGGTACATCGTCGGTACAGCCCCGGGACAGCCCCGGGTAAGCCCTGGGACAGCCCTGGGACACCCCGAGACAGCCCCAGTACAACCCAGGACAGCCCCGGTACAGCCCCGGGACAGCCCCGGGGCAACCCTGGTACAGCCCCGGTACAACCCCGGGACAGCCCCGGGTCAGCCCAGGGACAGCCCCGGGAAAGCCCCGGTAGAGCCCCGGGACAACCCCAGTACAGCCACAGGAAAGCCCTGGTACAGCCCTGGGTCAACCCCGAAATAGCCCCGGGACAGCCCCGAGGAAGCCCCGGTACAGCCCCGGTACAACCCACGGGGAAGCCCCGGGGCAACCCCGATACAGCCCCGAGGGAGTCCCGGGAGAGCCCTGGCACAGCCCCGGGACAGCCCCGGTACAGCCCCGTGACAGCTCCGGGGCAGCCCCGGTACAGCCCCGTGACAGCTCCGGGGCAGCCCCGGTACAGCCCCGTGACAGCTCCGGGGCAGCCCCGGTACAGCCCCGTGACAGCTCCGGGGCAGCCCCGGTACAGCCCCGTGACAGCTCCGGGGCAGCCCCGGTACAGCCCCGTGACAGCTCCGGGGCAGCCCCGGTACAGCCCCGTGACAGCTCCGGGGCAGCCCCGGTACAGCCCCGTGACAGCTCCGGGGCAGCCCCGGTACAGCCCCGTGACAGCTCCGGGGCAGCCCCGGTACAGCCCCGTGACAGCTCCGGGGCAGCCCCGGTACAGCCCCGTGACAGCTCCGGGGCAGCCCCGGTACAGCCCCGTGACAGCTCCGGGGCAGCCCCGGTACAGCCCCGTGACAGCTCCGGGGCAGCCCCGGTACAGCCCCGTGACAGCTCCGGGGCAGCCCCGGTACAGCCCCGTGACAGCTCCGGGGCAGCCCCGGTACAGCCCCGTGACAGCTCCGGGGCAGCCCCGGTACAGCCCCGTGACAGCTCCGGGGCAGCCCCGGTACAGCCCCGTGACAGCTCCGGGGCAGCCCCGGTACAGCCCCGTGACAGCTCCGGGGCAGCCCCGGTACAGCCCCGTGACAGCTCCGGGGCAGCCCCGGTACCGCCCCGTGACAGCCTCGGGTAATCCCCGGGACAGCCCCGGGATAGCCCCGGTACAGCCCCGAGACAGCCCCTAGGCAGCCCCGGTACAGCCCCGGTACAGCCCCGAGACAGTCCCGGGGCAACCCCGGTACAGCCCCGGGATAGCCCCGGGGCAACCCTGGTACAACCCAAGGACAGCCTCGGGACAGCTCCGGGGCAGCCCCGGTACATCCCCGGTACAACTCCGGGATCGCCCCAGGGCAGCCACAGGACAACCCCAGGGCTGCCCCGGTACAGCGCCGGGACAGCCCGGGGCAGCCCCGGTACATCCCTGGGACATCCCCAGGACAGTCCCGGAACAGCCACGGGACAGCCCAGGGCAGCCCCGGTACAGCCCCGGGGCATCCCTGGGACAGGCCCGGGCAGCCCCGGTTCAGCCCCGGGACAGCCCCGGGGAAGCCTCGGGTCTGCCCCAAGACATCCCCGGGACATCCCCGAGGCAGCATCGGTACTACCCCGGAAGAACCCCGGGACAACCCCGGTACAGCCCCGGTACAACCCTAGGACAGCCCGGGACAGCTCCGGGGCAGCCCCGGTACAGCCCCGGGGTAGCCCCGGTACAGCCCCTAGGCAGCCCCGGTACAGCCCCGGCACAGCCCCGGGACAGCCCCGGGGCATCCCCGGTACAACGCCGGGACCGCCCCGGGGAAGCCCCGGGACAACTCCGGGGCAGCCCCAGTACAGCCCTGAGGTAACCCCGGGACAGCCCCGGGGCAGCCCCCGTACATCCCCGGTACAGCCCCAGGACAATCCCGGTACAATCCCGGGACAGCCCCAGGGCAGCCACGGGACAGACCCAGGGCTGCCCCGGTACAGCCCCGGGATAGTCCGGGGTAGCCCCGATACATCCATAGGACAACCCCAGGAAAGCCCTGGTATAGCCCTGGGACATCCCTGGGACAGCCCCGGGCAGCCCCGGTACTGCCCCGAGACAGCCCTGGGGCAGCGTTGGTACAGCCTCGGTCCAGCCCCGGGGCAGACCTGGTACAGCCCCAGGTCAGCCCAGGACAGCCCCGGGACAGCCCCGGTACAGTCCTGGGACAGCCCTGGGGAAGCCCCGGTATAGCCCCGTGACATCCCCTGCTCGGCCCCGGGACAGCCCCGGGACAGACCCGGGGCAGCCTCGGGTCAGCCCCGGGACAACATTGGGACAGCCCCGGGGCAACCCGGGGCAGCCCCGGGACAACCCTGGGACAGCCCTGGGGCAGCCCCGGTACTGCCCCGGGACAACCCCGGGACAACCCCGGGAAAGCCCCGGGGCAACCTTGGTACAGCCCCGGGACAGCCCTGGAACAGCACCGAGTCAGCCCCGGGACAGCCCCGGGTTAGCCCCAAGAAAGTCCCGGTACAGCCACGGGACAGCCCCAGGGCAGCCCCGGTACAGCCCTGGGGAAGCCTCGGTACAGCCTCGGTCCAGCCCCGGGGCAGCGCCGGTACAGCCCCAGGTCAGCCCTGGGACATCCCAAGGTCAGCCCCGGGGCAGCCCCGGGATAGCCCTGGGACATCCGCAGGGCAGCCCCGGTACAGCCCCAGGACAGCCCCGGTACAGCCCCGGCACAGCCTCGGGTCAGCCATGGGACAGCTAAGGGGCAGCCCTGGGTCAGCCCCAGGACAGCACTGGGACATCCCTGGGACACACCCGGGACAGCCCCGGGACAGCCAATTGACATCGTCAGGTCAGCCCCGGTACAGCATCGGGACAGCCCTGGGGCAGCCCCGGGATGGCCACGGGATCGCCCCAGGGCACCCCGGGTCAGCCCCGAGACATCCCCGGGACAAACCTGGGGCAGCCCCGGGCCAGCCCCGGAACAGAGCCGGTACATCCCGGGGACAACCCCGGAATAGCCACGGGACATCCCCGGGTCAGTCCCGGTACTTCCCAGGACAGCCCCGGGTCATCCCCGGGACAGCACCGGGAGAGCCCCGGTACAGCCCTGCGACAGCCCCAGTACTGCCCGGGGATAGCCCCAGGACAGCCCCGAGACAACCCCGGGGCAGCCCCGACACAAACACAGGACATCCTCGCGTCCGCCCCGGTACAGCCCCGGGTCAGCCCCGTGACAGTCCTGGGAGTGCCCCGGGACAGGCCCGGTACAGCCTCGGGACAGCCCCGTGTCAACCACGGGACATACCTAGTACAGCCCGGGGACACCCCTGGCACAACCCCAATACAGCATCGAGACAGCCCCGGGGCAGTCCCGGGACAGCACCGTGACAGCCCCGGGATAGCCCCGAGAAAAACTTGGTACAGTCCGGTGACAGCCCCGGGACAGCCCTGGCACAGCCCCGGGTCAGCCCTAGGACAGCCCCGGGACATCCCTGGGAAACACCTGGGACAGCCCTGGGGCAGCCCCTGGAGAGCCCAGTACAGCTCGAGGACATCCCCGGGGCTGCCCCGGGGCAGCCCCAGTACAGCCCCGGTATAGGCCCGGGACAGCCCCGGGTCATCCCCGGTACAGCCCCGGGAAAGCCCTGGAGTTGCCCCGGTACTGCCGTAGGACAGCCCCGGGTCAGCCCTAGGACAGCCCCGGGACTGCCCTAGTACAGCACCGGGACAACCTTGGGGCAGCCCCGGGACAGCCACAGGACAGCCCCAGCGCAGCCCCGGGTCAGCCCCGGGACAGCCCCAGGACTTCCCCGGGACAGTCCCGGGACAGATTTGGTACAGCCTCGGAACAGCTTCGGGTCAGCCCTAGGACAGACCCGGTACAGCCCGGGGATAGCCTTAGCACAGCCCCAGTACATCAGGACAGCCCCGGGGTAGCCGCGGGGCAGCCCTGGTACAGCTCGAGGAAAGCCCTGGGATAAGCCCTGGGTCAGCCCCGAGACAGCCCCGGGACAGACCCTGAGGCAGCCCCGCTACAGTACGGGGACAGCCCCGGGACAGGCCCGGTACAACCCCGGGACAGCCCTGGGTCAACCCCGGGACAGACCCGGTACAGCCCGGGCACAGCCCCAGCAAAGTCCCGGTACAGCCCCGACAAAGTCCCAGTACAGTCCCGGGATAGCCCCGGGACAACCCAGGGGTAGCCCCGGGTCAGCCCCGGGATAGGCCTGGGACAGCATCAGGACAGCCCCGGGACAACCCCTGGGACAACCCCGAGACAACCCCGGTACAACACGGGACATCCCCGGGGCATCGCCGGGTCAGCCTAGGTACAGAATCGGGACAGCACCGGGGCAGCCCCGGGACAGCCACGGGACATCCCCAGGGCAGCCCCGGGTAGCCCCGGGTCAATCTCGGGAAAGCACCGGTACATTCCCGAGCCAGCCACGGGTCATCACCGATACAGCCACGGGACAACCCCAGGTCAGCCCTGAGACTCCCCTGATGCAGCCCCGGGACAACTCCGAGGCAGCCCCGTGGCAACCAGGGCATGCTCGAGTCTGTCCCGGTACAGCCCCGGGACAGCCCCGGGGTGGCCACGAGATAGACCCGTGGCAGCCCCCGGGCAGCCCCCGGGCAACCCCGGGGGCTACCCG
>NW_010360890.1:6730-8872 GCF_000414095.1 Morus notabilis | reverse complement strand
CCCCGATAAACCCCGGGGCCGGCCCCGGGAAAGCCCGGGGACTGCCCTGGGACAGCCCCGGGGCAGCCCCGGTACAACCCCGGGACAGCCCTGGGGCAGCCTCGGTACAGCCCCGGGACAGCCCCAGGTCAGACCCGAGACAGTCACGGTACAGCCCCGGGACAGCCCCGAGGAAGCCCCGGTACAGCCCCGTGACATCCCCCGATCATCCCCGAGACAGCCCCGGGGCAACCCCAGGATAGCCCCGATACAGCCCGGGGACAGCCCTGGTACAGCACCGGGACAGCCCCGGGTCATCCATGGGACAGCCCAGGGGCAGCCCGGGGTCAGCCCATGGACAGCACCGGGACATCCCCGGGACACACCCGGGTCAGCCCCGGGACAGCCCCAGAACAGCCCCGGTGCAGCCCCGGGGTAGCCCCGAGACATCCCCGGGACAAACACAGAACAGCACCGGGCCAGCCCCGGGACAGGCCAAGTACAGCCCCGAGACAGCCTCGAGTCAGCCCCGGGACAACTCAAGGACAAACCCGGTACAGGCCGGCGACTTCCTTAGGACAGCACCGGGACAGCCCTAGTACAGCCCCGGGACAGCCCCAGGACAGCCCCAGCCCGGGAACACCCGCGGGCCAGCCCCGAGACAGACACGGGACATCCTCGGGTCAGCCCCGGTACAGCCCCGGGACGGGCCCGGCATAGCCTCGGCACAGCCCCGGGTCAACCCCGGGACAGACCCAGTACAGCCGGGGGACAGCCCTGGCACAACCCCAATACAGCATCGGGACAGCCCCGGGGCAGTCCCGGGATAGCCCCTGGACAAACCCGGTACAGTCCGGTGACAGCCCTGGTACAGCCCTGGGTCAGCCCCAGGACAACCCCGAGACATCCCAGGGAAACACCCGGGACAGCCCTGTGGTAGCCCCTGGAGAGCCCGGTACAGCTCGAGGACAGCCCCGGGACTGTCCCGGGGCAGCCCCGGTACAGCCCCGGGCCAGCCCCGGGCCAGCCCCCGTACAGCCCCGGTACAGCCCCGGGACAGCCCCGGAGTAGCCTCGGTACTGCCACGGGACAGCCCCAAGGCAGCCCCGAGTCAGCGCCGAGACAGCTCCAGGAATCCCCGGGACAGCCCCGAGACAGGCATGGGACATCCTTGGGGCATCGCCGGGTCAGCCTAGGGACAGAATCGGGATAGTGCCGGGGCAGCCCCGGGACAGCCACGGGACACCCCGGGGCAGCCCCGGGTCAGCCCCGGGACAGCCCCGGGTCAACCTTGGGACAGCCCCAGGACAACACCGGTACAGCCCTGAGACAGCCACGGGGTAGCCCCGGTACAGCCACAGGACAACCCTGAGGCAGCCCCGGGACAAACACGGGGCATCCTCAAGTCAATCCTGATACAGCCCCGGGACAGCCCCGGGGCAACCCCGGGATGGCCACGGGATAGCCCCGGGGAAGGCCCGGGACAAACCCGATACAGCCCGGGGATAGCCCCGGGACAGCCCTGGTACAACACCGGCACAACCCCGGGGCAGTACCGGGACAGCCCAGGTGCAGCCGTGGGTCAGTCCCGGGACAGCCCCGGGACATCCCCGGGATAGCCCCGGGACAGCCTCGATAGAGCCCCGGGACAGCCCCGGGACAGCCACGGGACATCCCCAGGCCAGCCTCGGGTCAGCCCCGGGACAGACCCGGGACAGCCCCGGTACAACAAAGGGACATCCTCGGGTCAGCCCCAGTACATCCCCGGGACAACCCCAGGGCAACCCCGGGACATCCCCGGGGCAGCCCCGGGACGGGCACGGGACAGCCCCAGGGCAGCCCCGGGTCCGCCCCGGGACGTCCCTGGGACAGCAAAGGTGTTGGCCCGTGAGAGCCCCGGGACAGGCCCAGTACAGCCCGGGGACACCCCCGGGTCAGCCCCGGTACTTCCCCAGGACAGTGCCAGGTCCTCCCCAAGACAGCCCCGGGACAACATTGGGGAAGCGACGGAACAACCCCAAGACATCCCCGGGACAACCCCGGGGAAGCCCCTGGACGGCCACGGGACATCCTCGGGTCAGCCCCGGTAAATCCCCAGGACACCGCTGGGGCAGCCCCGGTACAGCCCTGGGACAGCCCCGGGACAGTCCCGGGGCAGCCCCG
>NW_010360890.1:1947-6686 GCF_000414095.1 Morus notabilis | reverse complement strand
CCCGGGACCGCCCGGGGACAGTCCCGGAACAGCCCCGGGTCAACCCCGGGACTACCCCGGGTCAACCACGGGGCAGCCCCGGGACAGCCACGGGACATCCTCGGGTTAGCCCCGGGACAGCCCCGGGGCAGCCCCGGGACAGCCCCGGGACAGCCCTGGTACAACCCCGGTACAGCCTGGGGACAGCCTCGGTACAGCCCTGGTACAGCCTGGGAACAGCCCCGGGAGAACCCCGGGTCAGTATGGGGAGAGCCCCAGGACAGACCCGGTACAGCCCGGGAAAGCCCCGGCACAGTCCCGGTACGGCCCCTGGACAGCCCCAGGGCTGTCCCGGGTCAGCCTAGGGGCAGCCCCGTGACAGGCCCGGGACAGCCCCAGGGCAGCCCCGGGATAGCCCCGGTACAGCCCTAGTACAGCCCGAGGACAGCCCCGGTATAGCCCTGGGGTAGCTACGGGACAGCCACGGGACAGCCCAGGGGCAGCCCCGGGTCACACCTGGGACAGGCCCGGGACATCCCCGGGGCAGCCCCGGGAAAGCCCCGGTACAGCCCGCCGACAGCCCCGGTACAACCCCGGTACAGCCCCTGGACATCCCGGGGGCAGCCCCGGTACAGCCCCGGTACATCCTCGGGACAGTCCCGGGTGGGCCCCGGTACAGCCCCGGGACAGCCCAGAGGACGCCCCGGGTCAGCCCCGGGATAGCACCGGACAGCCGCGGAACATCCCCAGGACACACCCGGGACAGCCCCGGTACAGCACCGTTACAGCCCGGGGACAGCCCCGAGACAGCCCCGGGACTGCCCGGGGCAGCCCTGAGACAGCCATGGGACATCCCTGGGGCAGCCCTGGGTTAGCCTCGGAACAGGCCCGGGACAGCACCGGGGCAGCCCCGGGACAACCACGGGTTATCCCCGGGGCAGCCCTGGAACAGGCCCAGGTCAGCCCCGGGACAACCCCGGTACTGCCACGGGACATCCCCGGGTCAGCCCCGGTACTTCCCCTGGATAGACCCGGGTCAGCCCCGGGACATCCCCGGGACAAACTCGGGACAGCCCTAGCGCAGCCTTGTGTCATCCCCAGGTCAGCCCCGGGACATGCCTGGTACAGCCCCGGGCAGCCACAGGACATCCTCGGCTCAATCCAGGTACAGCCCCGGGACAGTCCGGGACAGGCCCAGGACTTCCCCGGGACAACCCCGGGCAGCCCCGGGACAGCCCCAGGCAGCCCCGGGAGAACCCCGGTACAGCCCTGGGGTAGCACCGGGACAGACCCGGTACAGCCCGGGGACAGTCCCAGGACAACCCGAGACAGCCCCGGGACAGCCCCGGGGCAGCCTCGGGACATCCCCCGGACAGCCTCGGGACATCCCCGGGACACATCTGGGACAGCCCTGGGAAAGCCCCCTGATAGCCCCGTTACAGCCCCGGTACATCCCCGGGATAAATCCGGGACAGCCCCGGGGCGGGCCCGGTACAGCCCTGGGTTAGCTCCGGGACAGCCCTGGGACAGCACTAGGACATCCCCAATACAAACTCGAGACAACCTCGGGGCAGCCCTGGGACGGCCCCAGGTCAACCCTGGGACAACCTCAGCACTGCCCCGGGATAGTCCCTGGATAGCCTCGTGACAGACCCGGGACAGCCCCGGTACAGCCACGGGACATCCCCGTGTCAGCCCCGTAAAACCCGGGACAGCCCCGGGGCAGCCCCGGGACGGCCACGGGACAGCCCCGGGACAGATCCGGAATAGCCCGGGGATAGCCCTGAGATAGCACCGGGACAGCCCCGAGACATCCCCAGGACACACCCGGGATAGCCCTGGGGCAGCCCCCGTACAGCCCCAGTACAACCCCGGTACAGCCCCGAGGCAGGGCCGGAACAACCACGGGACAGCCCCGGGTTAGCCCCGGGACAGCCCCAGTACCGCCTGAGGACAGCCACAGTACAGTCCCGGTACAGCCCCGGGGCAGTCCCGGGACAGCCACGGGACATCCCCAGGTCAGCCTCGGTACATCCCCTGGAGATCCCCGGGTCAGCCCCGGGGCAGCCCCAGTATAGCCCCGGGACAGCACCGGGGCAGCCACGGAACATCCCCAGGACAACCCCAGGACAAACCCGAGACAGCCCAGGGGCAGCACCAGGAGAGCCCCGGGACAGTCCCGGTACAGCCTCGGGACAGCCCCGGCACTGCCCCCCGGGTTAGCCCCGGGTCATCCCCGGGGCAGGCCCGGGACAGCCCCTAGACAGGCCCGGGATAGCCCCTGGATTGGCCCGGGACTGCACCGGGACAGCCCTGGGACATCCCCGGGACACACCCAGGACATTCCTGGGGCAGCCCCGGGACAGCCCTAGTACAGGTTCGGGGCAGCCCCGGGACAGCCCCCGGGACAGCCACGGGGCAGCCACGGGACAGCCCCGGGACAGCACCGGGACATCTCCGGGAAACACCCGGGACAACCCCACATGTTGGGTGGGTGCAGAGGTATTTGGTAACTTGAGATTATATGCCTGAGCTCTATGTTTACACTCTCAGTCAGTTCATTTATATTAGGTTTTTCTGCTTGAGGACAAGCAGCCGTTCAAGTTTGGGGGTGTGATGAGTGGGTAATTTATTCACTCATTCGTTACTCCTTTAGCTATTTTTGGTGTGTTTTTCCTCAAGTTGTTATGTGGATTTGATGACTTTCCCTTGAGTGTGTAGGAAAGGGTGAAATCGCTGAGTTTTGAGGTATTTTGGATTAAAAAGACAGAGAACGAGGCGATATGGCGCCTTCACATGGCGATGCGACTCGAAAAGGAGCAAAATCGAGCAAACCTGTGTGAAGGACTAGAGAGGGATGCGATATGTCACCTCCTTTGTGGGGATATGTCACCTCCTTTAGGCGATATGTCCCTTATTCTAGGGGATATGTCGCCTGATTCACCCGATTTTATTAGAAACACGCGTTTTGCCCTAGTTTGAGGCAGGGACTTTTATGGAAAGTGAGAATTAGCTTCTTGGGGATGGGTTGGACGTGGAATATAAGGAGGAGAGGCCGAAAACTGAAGGGGAGGAGGAGAAAAAGGGTTTGCAAAAGAAGAAAAACTGAATCGGAGAGGATTCGAGGGAAATTCTAGCGATTCTTCAAGAATTCCAAGCGTTCTTCATTCTCTTCTTATCTTTCTTCTTGTATTTTTCTGAGTTTTGAATATTATTTTGAGATTGTGAACCACATGATGTGTGGCTAATTTTCTTATTTGTTAGGGTTTGGATGAATCTCTATTTGTGATTATTGTTTCGACGTTTTAATGTGCATTTAATTAAAGATCTTCGTTTCTTTCGTGTTCTATTTTGAATTATTGCTGCTAAATCTATGATTTACATATTGCCATGCTTTATGAGATTTTGAATTGGGCAGATTTTTATTGTGAGGATTAATACTCGAGAGGGGAACGTTCAAGCAATCAAGAAACGGATAGAACAACTTAGGTTGGTGTGAGATCGAGAGATAAACATTGCCTAGGTAACCGAAACAATTTTAGGTTGTGAAATTGAGAAGTGGAATTCTAGGAATTGTTTCTAGAGTGGAACTTAATGAAGGTAGGGATGAATAGTTGTATAGAGATATAGGCTTGATATCACCTACACATTCTTTATGCGGCACTCGAGAGAGGGTATAAGGATATTGAGTTAGGTTAGGCACATTACTACGGAGAAACATAATCGCAATAGAGTGAAGTCAAGACCCTAGCATTTTCATTATATTGATTTTCCGTTTTAATTTCAGCACGTGTTATTAATTACTACCATCTTTCCTTTTGATTTAGTTTTCCTTTATTTTAGCTTTTCTTTGAGTTCATCACATCCAAATTTGATCGCTTAGATAAAGTTAAGATATGATATTCACAATAGTTAGTTTACATTCTTAACGTCAATCCTCGTGGAACGATATCGGTCTTCGGACCACTTTATTACTTCTACGACTTGTGCACTTGCAAGCATAGTCAAATTATTTGCAACACCGGGTACACCTCTGGGTCAGCCCCAGGGCAGTGCCGGGACAGCCTAGGGGCAGCCCCGGTTCAGCCCCGGGACAGCACCCGGACAGCCTCGGGACATCCCCGGGACACACCCGGGACAGCCCCGGGACAGCCCTAGGACAGCTCCGGTACAGCCCCTGTACAGCCCCGGGTCAGCCCCGGTACAGCCCCGAGACAGCCACGGGACAGCCCAGGGGCAGCTCCGGTTCAGCCACGGGACAACCCCGGTACAGCCCGGGGATAGCCCCGGGACAGCCCCGGTACAGCCCCAGTACAGCCCCGGGACAACCCCGGGACAGCCACGGGACATTTTTGGGGCAGCCCCAGGTCAGCCCCGGGACAGGCCCGGGTGCTGGCCTGGGACAGGACCAGGGCAGCCCCGGGACAACCACGGGACATCCCCGGGGTAACCCCGGGTCAGCCCCGGAACAGGCCCGGGACAGCCCCGGGACAGCCTCGGGACAGCCCCGGGGCAGCCCCAGTACAGCCATGGGTCATCCTCGGGTCAGCCCTGGTACATCCCCGAGAACGCCCCGGGACAGCGCCAGGACGACCACGGGACAACCCCAGGGCAGCCCCGGGTAAGCCCCGAGATAGCACCGATGCAGCCCCGGGCAGCCCCGGGACAAACCGGAGACAGCCCCGGGAAAGGCTCGGGACAGCCCCGATACAACCCCGGGACAGCCCCGAGTCAGCCCCGGGACAGCACCGCGACACACC
>NW_010360890.1:678-1526 GCF_000414095.1 Morus notabilis | reverse complement strand
ACGCGGCTACACCCCTGTGACGACCCCACGGCAGCCCCGGGTCAGCCCCGAGACAGGCCCGGGTTAGCCCCAGGACAGCCCCGGTACAGCCCCAGGACAGCCTCGGGACAACCCCGGGGCAACCCCAGTACAGCCACGAGACATCCTCTGGTCATCCCCGGTACAGCCCCGGGACGGCCACGGGACAGCCCCAGGGTATCCTCGGGTCAGCCCCTGGACAGTCCCGGGACAGCACCGGTGCAGCCCCGGGCCTACAAACTTTGATTATATCTTCATTAGTGTAAACCACTGTTTCAGATCCCATAGACTTAACTCGGGATTGCTATCTTTGGGTAGTCAATTTTGAAATACATCCTGAAATCTTATCTCTAGGAAGCCAACCTTGTTATTGATCCGACAAGAACACTCTCCTTTGGGAGGGCGATTCAATGTCACCGCAAAACCCCTCTCCGAATCTCACGGTGTTGCGCTAACGGTGGAGACTAGTGGGTCGTATTGTCATACAACCCTCTCCCACTCATTATTTTGTAAATATTTATTTTCTTTGAAAAACATCGCATGGTTTTCAACTCGAAAAATAAACAATTTATTTTTTGGATATGTGAAATTCCAAAATTTAACTCTTAAATTCAATTTAATCATATTAAATCGATTTTTACGCATGGTGCTTATTTTATTTTATTTTTCTAAAACCCTTTTATAATAAATAAAATAAATAATAATAAATGCGCGTGTATATATGGCATGTTATAAAACATATGAGTAGGCACATTATATCTATATGACATGTTATATGCATGGACATATAATATATAACTATCAACATAAAATATAAATATATGCAATCG
>NW_010360890.1:0-659 GCF_000414095.1 Morus notabilis | reverse complement strand
GGGTCCCATGGAAATTATAAATCACAACCAAATCGAATAAATAAATAATTACAATAATTATTTTCTTCCGTTACATCAACGGGTCTTCGATTCTTGAATTCTTCATTCTTTGGCTTCGTTCTTCGTCTTCGGGTCAGATTTCACCTTCTTCAGGGTCCGGAACTCTTCCGGGCCCGTCGGCACGCATTATGAGGGTTTCAGAAACCCTTGGGCCCGTTTGGGGGCCAATTGACCGCGTCTGGTGTGCTAGCCCTGGTACAGCCCCGGGCCAGCCCCGGTACTGCCACGGGACAACCCCGGGTCAGCCCCGGGACGTCCCCGCTACAGCCCTGGTACAACCCTGGTAGTGCCCCGGTACAACCCAATAGAGCCCCGGGACATCCCCAGGTCAGCCTCAGGACAGCGCCGAGTCAGCCACGGGACACCCCTGTACAGCCTCAGGACAGCCCCGGTACAGCCCCGGGACAGCCCCGGGTTAGCCCCGAGACAGCCCCGGGACAGCCCCAAGACAGCCTCGGGACAGCCCCAGTACAGCCCCGGTACAACCCCGTGACAGCCCCGGGTCAGCCCGGTACAGTCCCAGGACAGCCTCGGGGCAGCCCCGGGACAACCACGTGACAGCACCGGGACAGCCCCGGGACATCCCCGGGAGACACCCG
>NW_010360889.1:0-503 GCF_000414095.1 Morus notabilis | reverse complement strand
CCCGTTACGACACAAAAAGTTATCGCTAAATACGTGGCGGTTGTAGAAGAGGAAGAGAGCATTGATCTGATGGATTATGGGACTCGTTACGACATAAAAAGGTGTCGCCGTTCCCGTGCCAGTTGTAGATCGCGAAGAGAGCTTCGATCTAACGGCTGATGGGCCCCGTTAACCAAAATTTGTCGCCCTTCCCGGGGTGGTTGTAGAGTGCGAAGAGAGCTTCGATCTAATGGCTGATGGGCCTCATTTCAACAACAAACGTTGTCGCCATTACAGTGGCGGTGGTAGGGCGCGAAGAGAGTTTCGATATAACGTCTGAAGGGCCGGCCCCATTACGACACCAAAGGTTGTCCCCGTTCTCGTGGCAGTTGTAGAGCACGAAGAGAGCTTCGATATGACGGATGATGGGCCCCGTTACGACACCAAAATATGTCCCCGTTCCCGTGGCGGTTGCAAAGCGCAAACAGAGATTAGATCTATCGGTTGATGGGCGCCGTTACACA
>NW_010360888.1:0-1166 GCF_000414095.1 Morus notabilis | reverse complement strand
CCCATAAATCAAATAAGATGTAAATATTTTGCTGATTATCAATAAAATAAGGAATTTTTTCAATATTATTTTACATACATGTGATATTTTATAAATATCAAAATCCCTAGATTATTTTTTGATGTAACTTTAAACATTGTATATAATTATTATATGCAGAGGATAATGTTTGAAATAAAATAATCTAAACTTGTCCGTAATTATAAATTAAAGTTGGGATCTTTAATTTAAAATTACTAATGCGGTTCATTACATTCTGAATGAAACAATCTTATCCTAGATTGTTAATAATGAGATTATTAGAATGAAAGCATTTTATGTAATATGATTACATAGGACCGGAACGCGATTAATTATGAATCTCTAATAAATTCTGTTATTAATGATGGTCATTTATGTATTAATCTTAATTCTGAGTAATTAATAAACTCCTATTTATGATATTATGTTCTTTGACATATTGAGTAATGACACATGTGAATAGTGTTAAAGTCTTGGTATATTGGGAGCATAGTAAAATAAATAGCCGGGAATATTAATTTACAAGATGAAATCCATTCCTTCATAATGAAGTAGATAGACGGTTCCCATAAGTGTTGATTCGGGACTTGAATAATAAGGCGCTCAATTTTATGATTGGATCATAAAATATATTATTCATTAGAGAATCAATGATACTTATGGAGAAAGATATAATTAAATAGGTCAACGAAAAATTCTAAACTTTAATTATGAACTATTTATGGATGATTAATTCGTGTGTAGTGACTATATCAATGGATAACACAAATTTCGTAAATATAATTGTCTTATAATTTTAAGAGTGCAATTTCAAATTTATAGTGTAGTAATTTAGAATTAATAATTTTGATATATTAATTAAGTTGTTGATTAATTGTCAAAATTATTGAAGCTTAAAACTATAATGTCCATAGTTACTCTCAACGGCTCCATAAGATTAATATGAACTATATATATCATATTGGGTTATGATTGTTAATTTAAAATTGAGAATTCTAAATACACATATTAATTAATTTGATTAATTAATATTAAAATTAATTTAAAATTGTTTTAAATTAATATGGATGAATTTAGAGAGATTTTTTTTTTCTCTACGTTTCCTTCTTCCCCCTCGTTAATATATATATATATATATATATTTA
>NW_010360887.1:0-2228 GCF_000414095.1 Morus notabilis | reverse complement strand
AGACGAATACTACTTTAAAATAATCCGGAATTAAGTTCCTTGTGTCCCGTATACGTCGAAATAAAGTTGATCTCATTCCTAGCTAACTACTAGCTAGCAATATAATATTTTGATATTTTTTCTTGTTTGTTACACATATGGATTCCTTCCTTTCGGTTATAATTGTGGTCTTATAAATAACGAACCCTCTTTGTGTCTATTCTTGATCTAATCAAACGATATACATGGAAAAATTTTATAATGTTTATTCTATTATTATTTTTTATTAAAGGGAGAAAACAATAAACATCAAGATTTTTCAGTTCACCTATTGGCCTTCTTAAAAAATAATATACACGTTTTAGCTCAAATTAATACATATTCTTTTTAATTAAGTACAATATCCCTTTTTATAAGTGATATCTCAACGTTTTAATTGTATAATGTTTATAGGATTATCATTGGTTCTTTAAAAAAAAAAAAATGCTCATGCTCTTCGAGTTCAAAAGAAAAAGGGTTTCAAGTTGTAATAAAATCGATATGTTTATTTCCGGACATTGTTTTCATTTGTCTTCTTTGTACGATTGTTGCCTTTTGTATTGTATTTTTTTGTTTGTCCCTTATGGTTCAATTCTCAACTCTTTATTTTCGTTTTTCTTTTTAATTTGTTTTAACAAATTAGAGTTGGGATTTGTATTAGTCCGGCTATTCTTAATTCCTATTTCTCCGATCACTCGAGAGAAAAACAAAATCTTAGCATTTTATCAGTTAGTGTCCACCGAAAGCAAAGATGGGTCATGGTTATCCAATATCCAAGGAAAAGAAAATATGATTCTCTTTTTCAACAGAGTAAAAGGATATGGCGCGCTCATGAACACTTAAAGTTTTGGATTCTTCAACTTTCTTGTGGTGGGTCCTTGCCACGCAGGCGAAAAGATCTTTGTGGACGCTTGGTTCATAAATTCAGAATCATTCTTATTTTACGTGTATTTTTTATGAGAAAAAAATACTGTACAGAATCATGAATCGTGATTCAGAATCATGAATGAATACAGGAAACAACATCCCCTTTATAAATCCTTTAGTATCGTATATATGATTAGATTGCATTCTTCATGGAAAGATTATCTTCATTAGATGTTAGCATCCTTCATATTCTCCGCTCTCTCCTTGTATACGACTTACTAGCAGCTCTTACAATCGGACTTGCAGCTCTACAGCCCTGGTCTTCATCTTGTGCGCAATGTGTGTAGCTCTACAGCCCTGCTCTTCATCTTGTGTGCAATGTGTGTAATTATCTTCACAGGTAAATGGACTTAATGGTAAAGTGATAGTTTTCAAAGATATAATAAAGTGATATTTTTTTTTTTTTTTTTGAGAATCTATGAAAAAAACTGATATTATAAAGTAAATTTAGAAAAAGCAAAAAAAAAAAACTTCATAATTTTCGTTTTCGAAACATTACTGAAATTTCTCCGAACTTTCCCGAAATTCTACCCCAATTACACTGTGTGCAAACCGATATAGATATTTGGACCGATATTTACCTAAATTTCTGAAACTTTCTCGATATTTTTACGAAATTGATATAATTATGGTGAAAAAAATCGAAACCCTCAAAATTCCTGCAATTTCAGAAAAAAGTGGGCGCTTTTTTGGATGCATATTGTTATATTCTCACATTTGAAAAGTTGGTGCATACTTATGTTTTGCCGAAAATGATTAATTAGGAAATGCACAAGAAAGGGGAGTTAGCTGATAATTAAATAAAACTAATTTGTGTCACCAAATGTTGATTTAGATGAAGAAGTGGGATAAATTATAAGAGCGAAGGCGAAAACATAGAGTACTACTAGTCTACTATCAAAAAAGAAAAAAGAAAAAAAAAGAATACTCTTTCGATTGTAGTTAACTCGAAGAAGAAAATATATACCACTCTTTTATGTATGAAAATTCATGATTTAGTATGGGGATCAAGGCAATATATTCACTTACATGGGAAATCATAGTAACAAATATATAGTTTCCGAGTTTAATACATAAAAAGGGAGCTTATATCTTATAATCTGTCATTTTTAACTGTCGATCATAAATGTTGTTTTAATGATTTGATTAAGTTTTCAACGGTTTAATCTATTAGTTTTCATGATAAAAATTTCATATGCGATAAGGGAAAAGTTCCGATCACAAATTAAGAAAATTAATAACGGTTTTACCCTTTTATTTTAAGACTTATTTGCAGCAAACTC
>NW_010360886.1:0-972 GCF_000414095.1 Morus notabilis | reverse complement strand
CGTTCCCGTGGCAATTGTGGATCACGAAGAGAGCTTCGATCAAACCGCTTAGGGCCCCATTTCAACACCAAAAGTTGTCACCGTTCCCGTGACGGTTATAGGGCGCGAAGAGAGCTTCGATCTAACGCCCGATGGGCCCCGTTAGGACACCAAAAGTTTTCACCGAAATCGTGGCAGCTGTAGATAGCGAATTAGATCGCGAATAGAGGTTCGATCTATCGGATGATGGGCCCCATTACGACACCAAAAGTTGTCGCCGTTCCCATGGCGGTTGTAGAGTACGAAGAGTGCTCGATCTCACGGATTATGGGCCCCGTTACGACACCAAAACTTCTCGCCGTTCGCAGTCGTAGATCGCGAAGAGAACATCGATCTAACGGATGATGGGCCCCATTACGACACCAAAAGTTGTCGTCGTTCCCATGCCATTCCTAGATCGCGAGGAGAGCTTCTTTAATCTAACGGTTGATGGGCCCCGTTACGACCCCAACATTTGTTGCCCTTCTCGGGGCGGTTGTACAGCGCCAAGAGAGCTTCGATCTAACGGCTGATGGGCCCCGTTTCTACACCAAACGTTGTCACCATTCTAGTGCCGGTGGTAGAGCGCGAAGAGAGCTTCGATATAACCTCCAATTGGCCGGCCCCGTTACGGCACAAAAAGTTGTCGCTAAATTCGTGGCGGTTGTAGAGGGCGAAGAGAGCATTGATCTGACGGATTTTGGGACCCGTTACAACATAAAAAGTTTTCACTGTTCCCGTGCCAGATGTATATCGCGAAGAGAGCTTCGATCTAACGGCTGATGGGCCCCGTTATGACACCAAAATTTGTCGCCCTTCCCGGGGCGGTTGTAGAGCGCAAAGAGAGCTTCGATCTAACGGCTGATGGGCCTCGTTTCAACACCAAACGTTGTCTCCATTTCAGTGGCAGTGGTAGGGCGCGAAGAGAGCTTCGATATAACGTTTGAAGGGCCG
>NW_010360885.1:0-677 GCF_000414095.1 Morus notabilis | reverse complement strand
GTATAGAGTTTCTCCAAGGACTCCTCTCTCGTGGAGGTGTGGGAATTTTCGAGGGCCCGGGCTCCTCGTCCTAGCCAATCTCCTTCTGGATCAAGGCCAGACATGACCCTGAAAATCTCGACCTTGACCTCGAATAGGTCTTCGGCTTGAATTCGGGCCTGTTGTATGACCTCGGTAGAAGGAGAGGGGTCTTTGGCTAAGAGCCTCCGCTGGATAGAAAGAACAGACCCCCTATGCCCTATCACTTCATCCGGTTGATACGGATAGGGGACCACGTGCGGGGGACTAGCTGCCTCCTCCGGGGAAGCGACTGGATTAGCGGGGGGCTGATTCACTGATGATTCCTCGGTTCCTTTTTCATCAAAAGATTCCAAGAGAACCTGTAACCCGAAGGAATCCTCCCTCCACGAGGACGAGCTTGCTGGGCCAGAGGGCCCCGGAAGAGGGAGCCCCTGCCCCGCCCCCACACTCAAAATGAAAAAGAAGAGAGATCCTACATGAAGACCCACGCGAGAAAGTGAGTAGACATGTAGAAAATAGACAGCAAGAAATTCACACTAAAATGGAAATATATAAAAAAAACAAGTCGAAAGCCGTACAAGTGAAAAGAATAAAAACAAAACAAAATGATCAAGCTGAAAAGAACTATTGCAAAGAGAATCCAAAATTTTCCTGTG
>NW_010360884.1:0-495 GCF_000414095.1 Morus notabilis | reverse complement strand
GAATGCCGCCGCACCATAGGAACGCTAACCTGCCGGCAATGCCGAATGACCAGCTTATGGAAGTAATATACACAGAATTCCAGGGAATGGCTACCCGAGCGACAAGAAACAGGGCTACTTTCGTGAGTTTAGGCATAGCTCAATTCCCACCTTTACTAGTATAGGTGGACCCTAGGAAGCCGAATATTGATTTGAATCGGTGTCCAAACATTTGAATGCCATGGGGGTGCCAGAGGAATGTTGGGTGGAATTCACAGCATTTAAGTTCGAAGGTTCGGTTGGTGCTTGGTGGAAGCGTATTCAGTGAATGTATGATGTTGACGGGATAGCCTGGGAACAATTTGAAGCACTTTTTAACGAGTAGTTCTTTCCTCAGAGTTACCGAGATGAGAAGGCTGTGGAATTTATGGGCCTATAGCAAGGGGACATGTCCGTAAGGGAGTATAAAGCCAAGTTCAATGAATTGTCTTACTTTACTCATTCCCTGATTGAGTC
>NW_010360883.1:466-756 GCF_000414095.1 Morus notabilis | reverse complement strand
GCCACGAAAACCGCGACAAATTTTTGTGTCGTAACGGGCCCCATTAGCTATTAGATCGAAGTTCTCTTCGCAATCTACATTGGCCAAAGGAACGCTCAAAACTTTTGGTGTGTAACAGCGCCCATCAACCGATAGATCTAATCTCTGTTCGCGCTCTACAATCGCCACGGGAACGGTGACATCTTTTGGGGTCGTAACGGGGCCCATCATCCGTCATATCGAAGCTCTCTTCGTGCTCTACAACTGCCACGGGAACGGGGACAACCTTTGGTGTCGTAATGGGGCCGGCC
>NW_010360883.1:0-352 GCF_000414095.1 Morus notabilis | reverse complement strand
GGTGTCGTAACGGGGCCCATCAGCCGTTAGATCGAAGCTCTCTTCGCGATCTACAACTGGCACGGGAATGGCGACAAGTTTTTATGCCGTAACGGGTCCCATAATCCGTCAGATCAAAGCTCTCCCCCCCTCCACACCCGCCACGAATTTAGCGACAACTTTTTGTGTCGTATCGGGGTCGGCCCATCAGAGGTTATATCGAAGCTCTCTTTGCACTCTTCCACCGCCACTAGAATGGCGACAACGTTTGGTGTCGAAACGGGGCCCATCAGCCGTTAGATTAAAGAACCTTTCTTCGCGATATACGAATGGCACGGGAATGACAACAACTTTTGGTGTCGTAATGGGGCCC
>NW_010360882.1:0-2620 GCF_000414095.1 Morus notabilis | reverse complement strand
TCAATTGCCGAATGTAGTAAATAAATAGAATACGAGGAATTTTTACGTGGTTAGATAAGAACCTTCATTCACGGGTCATGTCCAGCTATTAAACAATTTATAAGTTATCAAAATTACAACTAAAAACTGTCTCTCTACTATCATCGCCGCTGTGTAGAATCAACTTACTAAACTTATTCAGCGAGTACCGCTCATCGTCAATGTTTAAATTATTGAACTTCCTTCAATTCATAGACTGTACGTCTTCTCTTAAAGACTCTAAATTCTTCTCCTGAAGAACAATAATTAGTTGAACTCCTTTTAACATTACAGATCATCTTCGTCCCGAAAAATGTAGTACACAATCACTCAAAGTTATATACGTGAATACCCTCTAAACGTACTGTCAAGTATGAACTTCTCAAAACGTTGGTGTGGAAACGTCGAAGCTACAAATCACATCTCATTTGAGAATAATATTGAGCAGCACAAAAATTTATCTCAAATCTTTCTCTCAAAAATTTGAATGTCGCAAAGTCTAATCCACAAAGTACTGAAACATTATCTGATCTGCTCTTTCTTCTAAAATCTTCAGAAAATGTTATTTAATGAAATTGTAACTCCCTAGAATTTATAGCATAAAAACCGAATCACTATTTGAATTTGACTTAGATTAGTTTTGAAAAAATTAGCTAAATGACTTTTTTTACCATCTTTTTCATAAATGGTCGACCTTTTTTATTGTACGAAAATGAAAGAACTTTTTTATTTTATGAAAACAACTTTTTCTTAAGGAGTCAATTAGTGATTGACTTACAGTAAATCAGTTATATATTGACGTATAATTTATGAATGGTTTATCATTGATAAACCTAAAATTTATTGATTGAAATTTAATTAATTACTAATTTGATTTTGGTTAATTTTTAATTGATATTGATTAATAATGAAGAATCATCGAGTTAATGAGTGATAAATTAAAGTCAATCAGTGATAAACTAAAATCAATCAGTGATAGTCCGCTAAGTCAATTAGTAATTGACCAATAAATTAATAAAAAACGGTTATTTTTAAAATTCTTAAAAAACTTTGGCCATTTATAAAAAATAAAAAACAAAAAAAAAACCTTCAAAGGGCCATTTATGTCGAAATCCATTTATCTTTCTCAAATCTTTAACGGCTGTAGCAAATCTTCAATAGATATCCAGATAATAATTCAATCGGCTTTATCTCCCTATTATCTTAGCTAATGAATATCTCTGAAATAGATCTTGAACTTATCTTCACGATTTGAATTTGAAACATGCTTCTTGGTTTGAATTTGAAATATGCTCCACGGTTTTGACTTACACACCATGTTACCGACTAGCCTCAACATATTTTTGAATTTCTTGAATATAGGTGTCAAAAATGCCAACTAATAAATCTCTAACAGTTATCATTATCATTATTTGCTCTGAAAAAGATTAATTGTTATTAGGGATATAGAGGCAAATGGCCCTTTTGTAAGGTTTTCATAAAAAAAAGAATATAAGTTTTGTAAAATTAACAAAATGACAGTTTTTTTTATTAATTAAATAGTCAATCACTTATTGATAAATAGTTAATCACTAATTAATTTAAGGTTTATCATTGATTAACTCGATGATTTTTCATTATTAATCTACTATTAGTTAATAATTAGTCAAAATTAATTGTTATTAATTAATCAATTTCAATCAACAAATTACATGTTTATTAATGATAAATTATTGTAAATTATAATGACGAATAAATCAATTACTAATTGACTAGTAAAACCAAGGGCCATTTTGTTAAAATAAAAAAAGTTCGGTCATTTGTTTAAAAAGTAAAAAATTCGGTCATTTATCAAAAAAGGTAGTAAAAAAAGGGTCATTTACCTAATTTTCTCGTATTATTATTATTTACTAGAGTAATAATGTTCTTATCAATACTAGTAATGAGGTATACTCTCAAAATGCAGAGCTCTGGCTATGGCTATCAGTGCAAAATCTCACTTGCTGACTTCCATACAAGAATCATGCACTCAAACTATACGCATGTGGCCACTCGACAAACAACACTAAAGTTTATTTTTTCTGTATTAGTGAAAGCTCTTGGCATCGTTCATTTCACCGATTCGAGTTTTGTTGCAGTAAAAAGCTCTCAGAAACAGTCACATCTAACTTTTTTGTTATAATAAAAAAACTCACATAAAGTCACATCTCAATTCAAATTAAAAACTCGAATCAACGAACTAAATGAGCCATTAATAATTTCACATCAGAATCATTTGAGACATGACATGACTAATTAAATGGTGGGACATATATAACTACTTTCCAGTATTAGACACAAGATAATTCTTAACATTCATATCAATTTTTTCAGGAAAAGCTATAGGCCGACTGAGGGTGAAAAACTTAATGTTGTTCAGTTGTTGGACAATGAAACAAGTCTCGACGAGTGTGCTAATTGGGATCTGATGGGAAATCACCTCGCAGCTAAAGAGCCAAAGCACATACGAGCCATGTATAGAAATATGTAGAAACTATGACGATTTCTCTCACCACTATTCTTCTATTGAGTTCTTGAGTCGTGTATTATTTGTGGTTGTTCGAGTTTTAGTTTTGTAATAATC
>NW_010360881.1:688-803 GCF_000414095.1 Morus notabilis | reverse complement strand
CCTCTGATGGGCCGGCCCCGTTACGACACCAAAAGATGTCGCTAAATTCGTGGCGACTGTAGAGGGGGAAGACAGCTTCGATATGACGGTTGATGGGCCCCGTTACGACACCAAA
>NW_010360881.1:0-599 GCF_000414095.1 Morus notabilis | reverse complement strand
CCTTTGGCCATTGTAGATTGCGAAGAGAGCTTCAATCTAACGGCTAATAGGAGCCGTTACAACAAAAAAACTTGTCACGGTTTCGTGCCGGTTGTAGAGGGCGGAGAGAGCTTTGATTTGACGGATTGTGGGCCTCATTACGACACCAAAAGTTTTCACCGTTCCCGTGCCATTCATAGATCGTGAAGAGAGCTTCTTCGATCTAACGGTTGATGGGCCCCGTTACGACACCAACATTTGTTGCCCTTCCAGGGGCGGTTGTAGTGCGTGAAGAGAGCTTTGATCTAACGGTTGATGGGCCCCGTTTCGACACCAAACATTGTTGCCATTCTAGTGGCGGTGGTAGAGCGCGAAGAGAGCTTCGATATAACGTCTGATGGGCCGGCCCCGTTACGACACCAAAGGTTGTCCCCGTTCCCATGGCAGTTGTAGAGCATGAAGAGAGCTTCGATATGACGGATGATGGGCCCCGTTATGACACCAAAAGATGTCGCTGTTCCCGTGGTGGTTGTAGAGCGCAAACAGAGAATGGATCTATCGGTTGATGGGTGCCTTTACACAACAAAAGTTTTGAGCATTCCTTTGGCCATTGTAGATTG
>NW_010360880.1:725395-806283 GCF_000414095.1 Morus notabilis | reverse complement strand
CAAGTTAAAGTTTAAGTTACAGTGGCGGCCTCATAGGAGAGTCGTCACACTTATAGACTACCAAGGCACACGTAAGCTTACCAGCTATGATGCCTTTTTTCTGTTTATTTTATTATTCTTATGTTTATTATTGTTACTTTGATTATTTGACTTTGCTATATAGCAGGTTGTAGAAATTCGAACAGTATTAACTGTACTTTGAGATTAGTAAATTAAATTATCAAATCTCTTAGAAAATCTCAAATCGTAGTTTAATTATGAACATTACAAACGATTTAAGTGGTAAACTACAGCTATAAACATCAAACAAACAATTATACATCAGCATTCAGCAAAGCTGTCTACCAAAACTTTCGATGAAAGGAAATATAGTCAAATGGTTGGACAAAGAACTTGTTCCAGTTGCCTTCTATTATTAACTTTAATATTCAACAAAAGCCAGCTTAAGGAGTCCTTTAAGTCCGTTCTTTATAATATTTTATGTCCCCCCACCCAGCCACCCCTCTTTTGCGTCTTTTTCGAAAAAAGAAGAGGATAGTAAATTGATTAACATGTTGACTTGCATCTTAAATATATGACAATGACGTTATCTGAAAAGGATAGACTATAAAGCTATTAACCATACAGTAATCCATCGGTTTACTAGCTCTTTCATAATATCCATTTCAAGCAATTGTTTGAGGGAGATATTCGTCATCCAGATTTTTCGTCTGACTAATCTCTACAAGGATTGATCTAGGAAACAGACAAATAAAGAGCAGCATATCTACCAGTTATGATGCTTATTTTCTTTCCCTTTCTTTATGCTGTGAACCTTTTTTTTTTTTTTTTTCCCTCCGCTGCTTTTAGGTGTGAACTTGGTACACTGTAATTCAGTTTACACTTCGTTGTCTTCCTTTTACAAATTATGTTTAAAACTCGTAAGGATCTTTTCTTCTTCTTTTGTTCTTTAGCCCAAAAAAATAAAAAAACAAAAATAATAGTAACTTCAACTTAGCGTCCATT
Organism: Morus notabilis; assembly: GCF_000414095.1. Taxonomy (NCBI): domain Eukaryota; kingdom Viridiplantae; phylum Streptophyta; class Magnoliopsida; order Rosales; family Moraceae; genus Morus; species Morus notabilis. Next base: position 805,278 of record NW_010360880.1, on the reverse strand, counting down.
TAGTTTATGAGTTCAAATTAATAATTTTAATCTGATTTTTAAATTTTAAATTTTTTTAAGAAAAAAACTATAATAAAATTAAAAATCATAATTTAAATTATGCATAACTCTTAAAATAAATACACTCTTAATGTTTTAAAGATAAATGAATAGTCAGAAACAACTTTTACAAGTATTGATAATAAAAAATAAAAATAAAAAATCGTTACAATTACAGCAGGGAGAGAAATAACAAGAAAACTTCGTAGAAAAAGCTACATAATTGAATGTTGATCATTGAAAGATTTTTCTAAGAAGGTAAAAGACAATTTTTTGAAGACTCGCAATGATCCCTGTCGTTGACTGTGGACTAGTCATGGTCTTTACAATCTGTCCTTGTTACTTCGGTTTACTTTTCCAGCCACTTTGTTTATGTTTTGCTTAGTTATTTTTGCAGAAAGAATTTTCAAGTATTCACCACGCAACTATACAAATTGACCGTGAAACTTCCCCCGTCACTTCCTTATTTCCAAGAGTCCAGCTGTATAGACTTCTGTTAGGGCGACTAAGAACATCTTCAATCTATAATTGAGTTGCTAATTGAAAATTTATTTAAATGTAAAAAAACTTTCTAATATATTGTGTTAAATTTGTCAAATTTTATATTTTATGATAAATTTCTCATTAAATATAGTATATAGAAAATTTGACATTTAATTTTAATTGATTGAAATGTTTATTTTTTTGTGTAATCATTACAATTTTTATATTTTTTAATTATTTTAAAAATGAAAATTTACTTTTACAATTTTTAAAGTTTAATGATTATAAGAAAAGATAGATTTAACATTTCAAATAGCATTACGCATTGAAGGAAAAATGAAAATAACATATCGTATCATACTTTTTAAGGTTAAATTAATATACAAGTGACATTAACATTTACATTGAAAATGGTCTAATAAAATGCAATGTACATAGTCACCATGGAATGTTCGCTCTAAATCATGTTCTCAACAAAATTATTGTTGAGATTTAACATTTCAAATAACATTACGTTTTGGAACAAAAATGAAAATAGTATACCGTATCATACTTTTTAAAGCTAAATATACAATTGACATTAACATTTGTATTAAAGATGGTTTAATAAAATGCAATGTACATAGTCGCCGTGGAATGGTCGCTGTAAATCATGTTCTCAACAAAATTATTGTTGGCAGCTGAGACAGAATATTCAACAATCTTGGTCTCTTGGATGAATTTTATGTTTTAGGCAACTGTAAGGATTAGCTAATTCTCTTCACAATATCTTAAATATGGGATATTTTAGCATATAGGGAGAATGAATTTTAAATGCTTATTCCGTCGGTTAAACATTCATTTGTCCCTAAATACATTATCACAAACACCATCAAAGTTTCTTCAAGAACAAATTAATTCGCCAAAGAACTACAAACTCTTTGTTGGAGATGAACACCAGAAGTCCTCAAACCAATCAAACAAATGCCAAAGTTCTGAACCATTTCTCACCCACGAAAAATAAAGAACAAAGAAGAACACAGGGATTATACCGAGGTTTGGTTAACATGACCTACGTCTTAGTTTAGCAGCAGCTCTCCATTTTTTCCCTTTTATTTTATTTTTTTAATTTGAAAAATTATTGAAATACTGCAAAATAGTCTCTCGGTTTACTCACATATATAATTATACCTTCTAGTTTTAATTATTTCTCAATTTTTTCCTTCACTTTTAGAACTATAAAGGTATCCTTTAAATTTACAAAAACTTATTTCAATTTCATATCTCGCATACTTTTGTGAATAGAAAAAATCTGGAGAAGCCAAATACAAACCCTTGTATACTTTAACCAATTTTATGGATTTAAAAAAACAAAAAGAAAACGTCAAACAAAACATCAAATTTGAAAACAATTATCTTGAGTTTTATGTTCTTTTAAATGCTATAATATTTTTTGAAATCTTTTCTCTAAGAGAAAAAAAAATTTCAGAAATAAATTGTCTAATTAAGAATATTTTTGCCTTTTCTTTTCTTTTTTCACAAAGTATGCAATGGGTGGCATTGAAACAAATTTTTCAAATTCAAATGATACGTTTGTAGTTTCTAAAAACAGAGGGATAAATTGACAATTAATTAAAACTATAAGGTAGAATTATGTAATTAACCTCTGTTAAGATTGGTACCAAAAAATAATGTAAAAAATATAAAATAAAAGACAAAAACTGTTTGATTATGGAGTTTGGACCTCCAATCCATGCATCTTTCATAATAAAAACAGTATGAGAAACCGGCAAAAGTACTGTCCCCTGGACCCCTTCAACCTTCAGTGCATAATAGCCCACCCCGTGTCCAAGTCTAAGGTAAATAGTGCCGGAGAAAGTGCAAAGCAAATATTTCTACTTAGAACAAAAGTTAGCTCACGAGAGTGATCTCAATTGTTACCGGCCTTGCTCCAAGGTAGCCGTAAATTCGTTGACGGACAATGGTCTACTAGAAGAACCAGTGGTAGAAAGAGATCTCCTCATAACAAAGGCTGGTTGCTTAGGACTCGGAAGACTCGCGGTTTCGCTTCCGAGCATGAAAAGTACATTTGACATTGTGGGACGATCAATCGGGTCCTCTTGTACGCACAACAGTCCTACACTCACACACCTCAAGAATTCATTTGCATTACATGTTTCTCTTAGCGTTACGTCCATCAGATCCAATGCCTTGTTTTCTCTCCATGACTTCCATGCCTGCAACCAAGTAGAAAAATGTATCCAAATTACAACACATATCATTTTGTGAATGGAAAACAATAGATCTTTTTTTTTTTTTTTAAATGTGGTTGTAGTACTAACGTAACCAAGAAGGCTCAGAGCTTGTTCTGATTGGTAAAATCCAGTGTTTCTTTTTCCACTGATAATCTCAAGGATGACAACACCAAAACTGAAAACATCGGATTTGATTGAGAAGAACCCGTCAAGTGCGTACTCTGGAGACATATAACCACTGCATAACATTTTTTGTTGGGTTAAAAAAATTGATTTACTAAAGTTGGGAGATTTCATTTTGGTATGTGTAAATTCAACCAAACAGATTTAGTGATGGAGTGCTTTACTGTGACTTACTAGGTTCCGACTACTCTTGTTGTGGTTGCCTCTGTTTGTTTACCTCCAAAAATCCTTGCCAAGCCAAAGTCAGAAATTTTGGGGTTCATCTCTTCATCAAGTAGAACATTGCTGGTTTTTAAATCTCTATGGATGATCCTTAACCTTGAATCATGGTGAAGGTAAAGAAGCCCTCTAGCAATTCCCAGTATGATGTTAAAGCGTTTGTCCCAGTTCAGCAACACACATAATGTGCGATCTTTTCCAAAATCAGAATCATTTTTAGTAACCATCTTAAGGCTCAATCTATTTTTTAATCAAGCAAAGTGTTGCAATTAAACTGATAATTTCCTGAAGTTCGGATTAATGAACTTACCGAATATGAATGAGTCCAAGCTTTTGTTGGGCATATACTCATAGAGCAACATTTTTTCATCTCCTTCAACACAATAGCCCAAAAGCCTAACAAGATTCCGGTGCTGAAGTTTGGCGATCAACAAGACCTCGTTCTTAAATTCCTCTAAGCCTTGTCCTGAACCGCTCGAGAGCCTCTTTATAGCGATCTCTTGTCCTCCTGCAAATTTACCCTGAAGCAAAGTTCAAAGCAAAAATCGTCAATTCTGAATAGAATTTCTCTGAAAAATGAGGGTCTTAAAATCTACAATGAGGGTCACCATATTACCTTATAAACAGGGCCAAATCCTCCTTGTCCAAGTTTATTTGCTTCTGAAAAGTTGTCTGTAGCAACTAGTATGCTTTCCAAAACAACAAATGGTACTTCTATGCCTTTCTTTTCATCCTCTTTGAACTCTCCTGACTGAATGAATTCTGTTATGTGTCTCTCACTATCATACAAGATAACTGACTGACTTCCCTGAATGCTCCCCGCGATATCTGCGTTTTAACATAGTTTGACAAAACCAGTTACTCGTTGTTAAAGAGGAAAAAATCCAATAAACTTTCATTTGGGTGTCTGTGTATTCAATTATGTGTATATTGATTTTCTTACGAATTACCTGGGATGTTGGTCAAACTTCTTCTTCTCATGTAATATACAACACAAATAGTGCAAGAGAGAACCAAAGCAGTCGCTATGATACCAATGATGACAACATAGAACTTCTGATTTCCTGAAGATCCTTTGAATTGCATGTGCACTAGAAATATAAAATGTGAGAAATTAGCATAGAAAATAACACGCAGCCTTGTTTTTGTGTTCCTCATGAGATTGGAATTGGAAAGTGGAAGGTTATAGCAGACAACTCACGTAATGATTAGTGCTCTAGATTTCAACATTATTCTGATGATGGTCATTGTTCGAGTGTTTTGAGGCAATGCACTTTTAGGTAGATCAATTTGATATTTAAAAATTAAAGAATAAAATAAAAGAAAGAAGATGACACAAAGTTTAACATGGTTTGACAATGTGCCTATATCCACTTACTAAGAGATGAGAATTCAGCCGTAAGGAGCACTACATATTACAATTACAGAATCAGTAAATTACCCAAGAGTATCAAATCTCTTAAATTAATTAAGAGGTTTCCAAATTTGAAAATTGATACAAATTAATTCAAACTACTAAAAAAATGTAACTACATATAAAATAGTAATTTTGCCTAATGCTTGAAACATAGGTTTTTTTTTTTGAATGGATGGGATTTCTTTTTCTGTATCGGTATTATTTGTCCGCTAGAGTACTTCCTAACTCTTAAAGCAATATTACTTTCACACGAAGCAAATCCCAGCATAGTTTTGCAGAAGACTGTACCTTCATTTAAAGTGCAGGTGAAATTCTGAGAATCCCAGTGGTACAGTTCATCACAATTGCATCTTTTCTGCCCATCTTCTGTTGCATTGCAGGATGAATGTGCCCAATCGGTGCAGTTACCAGATGTATCACAGACTGGTGGTAATGGTGGTGGATTCCATTGTATTTTAACTTCACTTGGCCTACCATCAGGAAACCAAATGTCCAAAGTAAGCTTGCTTTGCTCACTACTGCATCCACTGCTCACTTGGTACACCGATGACTGGTTGAGCTGCAGCAGAATTCCCATTTCATCTGTATTTGTGCAGTTTATAATGTGGATTGAAAATATTCTTTCTTCAGTATTGATATTTGTGACTCGGAAATTTCTACCATGTGCCCCGAAGTTAACCTGGCCGGTTCTTCTGTCACAGGTGAAATTAGCGTACATGGGATCCCCACAATCAGGTCTAGTACTTAGTGGATAGGGGATTCTGTTGGTACCACAAGTGCCACAGTCCCTTTTCATTGGTTCTGCAATATCAAAAGCTCATTGTAAAGATAAGCAAACTCATCTCTAGTCCTACAAAACGATGACCATTTTTAGTCTATCTGATGAGATTGTTCTATGGTTGGGAAATGCATTAAAGGTCCATAAGCATACTCATGAAATGTCAAATAAACAGCCTGCAAGGTTTAATCTAACCAACCCAGTATGCATTTCACAGTCATGCCTGGCCAGTTGCAAATTATTGATTAATAAGCATTTAGCTAGCTCTACTTTGAACAACCAAGTTCTTTTGCAATTTGACCATGACCATTTTTAGTCTTCCACTTGTTTCATATGAAAACATACCTAAATTTATTCATGAAACTTTCAGATAATTCAATATGAGCAGTTTTACAAAGACAGAACAATATGGATGTTACCTATATCAGACAGTGCCACACGAACATTGATGCTATGGCCATCACTGCTAAACTCCTGAAGATTGTCTAGTCCATCTGACCAAATCAAGCATCTGGGTGCATACGAATAAGCGTTGCAATGACAATCGTTTAGGCACTTGGCTCTACAATCCTCCCCTTGTTCTAAATTAACATCTACACCACGTTTTCCCACCTTCATCATCGTCAGATTCAGAAAGGTGTCGTTATAACGGCAGAGCTCCGAGTTACTTTCACACCCAGCTGAAAAATCTCCAGAATTCCAACTTTCTGGAGACTTTGGTTTGAACCCAGGTAAACATTTGCAAAAAACAGCATTCTTACTATTGCAGCTGCTAAATTCGCCACAAGCTTTAAACACGCGGCAGGGGTCACTTGGTTCCGATTGTACCAGAACTAGCCCTTGGAAGAATTGTATCTGTCCATTGAAGTTCATCACCAACGTTGTATTGATGTAATCAGATGCTTTGGAGTATCTTATGTAATCAGATGCTTTGGAGTATGTTATCGACGAATCGAAGGGCTTAGAACTAGTGGCGTTAGTTCCATTAGTTCCCCTCGTGGTGTGCCTTTTGGAATTATCTGTTTGATGGTAAAATGGCCTGGTGAAATTTGACAGCATATAGGATGCTACAGGAGAAATATCATCAAAGCTAGAAAGACTCTGTGAGGACTGGCTTTTCCAATATTGCACGTACGATCCTTTCTCTATGATGTACTGGTTATCTCTGTCACGATCTAGCAGAAAGGTGAAGTTCCCTTCTGCTGGGTCATCTTTACTTTTCCAGGAAGTCAAGTTGATGCTTCCAGTCATCTTCATACCAGGAAGAAACGTATCAGTTGGATTATCAAAGCTTTGCCATAGAATTTTGCTCTCTGATTCTTTTCCTTGATGTTCTTCTTCACTGAAAACCAAGTTTCCAGAATCCATAAGAGTCAACTTCCTCTTCATAGCAGGTCTCCCACCAACGCTTGTTGACCAAAATATGGTATCGCTACTTTCATCTGTTAACCCAAGTTCTCCATCTTTTGTAATGGAAAAAACCCCATTGGTCTTTTCCAGTGGGTGACTGCGGTTCGCGATCCATACGACTGTTTGCGGTACAATTTTGTAGTACCAAATGCCCAAGTATCTCTTTTTGCTTCTTTCTGGGTTGCAAAACCCCAGTTGGAATCTCTCTCCTGCTGAAACCAGAGTTTCATTTTGGCTGTCTCTAATGGACTCGTTCAGTGTTATGCTATCTCTAAGGTAGCAGATTGAGAAGGAGAATAGTAACAAGAATATGTATAAAACATAGGTGGTAGTTAACAAGTGTCTTGAAGAGCAAGGAAGAACCATTTTTGGCCGGGAATTGCAGAGATTTTTGGTGAAAGTGAAACTGTGTTAGCTCCTTCAATAGTTATAATTTGGTGAAGAATTCTGTGCTGATAATGTCCACATTTTGCTTAAAACTCACTGCTTCATAATTAACCTGGTCAACGTGCATGGATTATGGCCTGTTTAAAGATAATATGCATCATTTCAGTCAACTAAACTTAATTAATGTATAATGTCGTAAATAATCGCGTATACTAATAATAATAATAATAATGAATATCTGAGAATGTCTAAATAGTATTTTTAAACCGACAAAACTAATTAATCCTAATTAAAATGACAAATGTTTACCTACACAGTAGTCAGGAAGAAAGGAAACCGTACAAAGGCCTAAGCTGAGCTGAAATCACATTTGGATACCTTTATTTGTTTATTTTTTAAATACTTAAGTAAGAACAGTTGAATTGGAAACTTCACACACACACAAACAGAAAGACTAATAAGAAACTGGTCACTCTTCACCTGATGCAGAATAAGAAATTTAAGACCCAGGCCCCGTTCACTTCACAATTCGAAGAGTATGATACTTTTCACAATAATATTTTCTCACTCTTTTCATATCAAATTCTCAATTCGACCCACGAAACAGACTGGCCCTAAAAGAAAAGGAAGTCGTTGAGTTGGTGTTCATAGGAACCACAAGGGAAAGGAAACCAATCGTGGCCATAAATGGACCAAGAACAAGTCAAGGTCTTCGAAGTCTGCCCGGTTACTTTTCATTATGGACTAATATACAAACGTAACTTCTGGTCCTCACTATGTGAGAAAGAATATGGTTAATGACACGTATTAATCACGCGGCTTTTCCAAAATGCAATATTCTGTCTCTTTCTATTTCATCTGCAATGGACTTTTATGATGGGCATTGACAAATAGTGCAGTGAATAATGGCCATAGAATGGCAATTGTATATCATGTTCCAAATATCAAGCCTTGTAGGGAAGACTAGTTAGTAGAACAGTCAATAAACTTCGTTTTTCTTTTCTTTTCTTTTTTTTTTTTTTTTCTTTTGTTTTCCTCCTTATTTTGTTCGTTCTTCCTTTATCATAACTCACAACTTCACCAAGTCTTCCTTCACTGAACTTGTAGGCTCTGAGACCAGAGAAATCTCAAGTTGAGGTGAAGTTCACCTCTTAAAAAGTTAATATATTTTAAAGAAGTTGCCTGGTACGAAATGTCGATATGTCCGAGTGGTTAAGGAGACAGACTTGAAATCTGTTGGGCTTCGCCCGCGCAGGTTCGAACCCTGCTGTCGACGTTTTCTAATTTTTCAATCTACTTTTGCATCGGTTTGTTAAATCTTTTCTCATTATTTTTTGCATAAAAAAAAATCAGTTCTTTTTATTTTGTCTATTTACTTATTTTTAATCCAAAAATATATGAGAAAATTAAAAAAAAACAAAACGATAAACAATTTCTTTAGTGATATGTCAGTCTTCTTTTTTAGTTGGTGTGTAAATTTGAGAAGCTGAGGCTATGAAATTACAAGATTGAAAATTTTGAAATATAATACAATCTTACTAGTAATGCTCAAATATAGCAACTACAAAATAAAAAAATAAAAAAAATTCACTGTAAGAATTACTATATAATTGTATAGCATAAAACCTGATAATCAGTGTAATAACTACTACATAATTATGTTTTTTTAACATATTTAAGAAAATTGTTAACAATTTCATAAATCAATATGTACAACGGGGAATTTACCAAGTGGGTCGTGGCCCATAATAAAACAGTACGTAATCAATTTCAGCCCAATAGGAATACAATTGGGTTGAGATTATCCTTCCATTGAAATGGGCTCTGTACGCATCTAACAAAATTTAAATAGTAGAGTTTAAATATAGCAAAATTGTTAAAATATTATAAAGATAACAAATTTTTGATATCATGATTATATCATTATAAAATACAAAATGTGGCATTATTATGATAATGGTTATATATAGTACAAAATGTGGCATCATCATGATAATGATTATCTCATTTTTGTTACATTTATAATATTCTAAACATTCTAAATTTTAAATCAACATATGAAATTTTGTCGTAATTATCACTTTTAATATAATTCTTTGGCTAAAAAGTATTGATCAAGTGTGAGTTAATAAAAATTTAAGATTCATGCATTATAAAGGGGATTTGTCTTGATGAAACTATTTTTGTTTTTTTGAAAAATCCATTCATTTTAAAAGATATTTGTCTCTTTTTTTTTCCTTTTTTTTTCTAAATCTCAAACCATTTTGGTTCTGACTGAACTCCCTAGCTACTAGAGTGACAAATCTGCAAGCACGTCTTAGGAAAAGCTTTACGCAATGAAAGAGGTGGTATACCATAAACCACCTGTTGAGGCTGTTACTACTTAACTAACACCAGCTTACGACTCTTTTCATTCATGACAATTCAGAGTTTGGCAATCTAACTACAAATGTACTATTATACACATATTAAAAACATACACCCACATGTCACATAAATAGCAATGCGTTTTAGCACTACTGGCACCACTTAAAAACAACATTTTCTGTGGGCCAGCAAGTGAGCTCCACACGTTTGTTTCTTTTAGTGCCAGACACCCTTGTTTAACAATTTTTTTTTTTTCCTTCCCCTTTCAAGAGAGATAATAGAAATAACAAGAAGGTTTCTTTGAATCATTTAACTGTATTGGAATTGGATAGCATAAGAAAACGTGTTTTTTTTTTATCACCAAAAAAAAAAAAAAAACAAACAATGATATAGACTATAGAACACCGATATTATAAAACTGTCTTATATTAGAGATGATGTTTAAAATTAATGGTACCCTCCAACATTTTTTTTTTCTTTAAAGAAAAAAAGAGAAGGAAAGAAATGTTGAATCAAGCTAATATTGATGTTAAAAATCATAAGAGCGTGACCACAAGAATTAATCGATGCAATCAAGCAGACAGAGCTCTAAACAAAAATAAATCAACAATCGGGTTTAATTATGCTGGAGCACGTGGAGTTGAAAAATCTCTCTTATTTATTTATTTTTTTTTTCTCTCTCTCGGAGGAGACGTTTGGTTTGTGGATTAGAATCATGAGATTAAGAGATTGTTTGGTTGAGGGATTCGTCCCCTGATTCGAATCATGGTTCGTAGTTCGTTACAGTATTTTCTCTAACAAAAAATATACGTAAATCGAAAATAGTTCTAATCACATGGTTCTAATTCATGAACCAAACGTCTCTTAAAATCATTTTCGATTTACGTGTATTTTTTATGAGAAAAAATATTATAACAAACTATGAATCATAATTTTAATCAGGATACGAATCTCCTTATCAAATACAACCAGTCTCGCAACGACAAGACATTTATTTGGGAGTTGAAAATGCAGGGGGCGAAAGTGGAAGGGAAAATAGCAACTAACACGTCACCAGTACAAAACCGGGTGCGAGACCACGTGAGCAAAGTTGGGTATCCCAGAATGGAATGATGCCACGTAAGCGATTCGGAATCTCCGCAAAAACTGCCTCTGCCACAAAAGGAAACACGTCAGCATCGGCAGCAGAAATATCCTGTTAACTGTACTAACCGAGGCGACCCAAAAACCGGAGAGATGGGTTTGGGGCTCCGTGGGCCCTGGGCCCTCCAGAGCGATTGATGTATAGACCACAGAAGCTTTTGTTCCCTCCCGAGCAACCACCTGGCAGAACCAGCAACCATTAGCTCAAGGGTCTGGAGCGGTCATTTTTTATCTTGAAATGACCCATATACCCTTTCATTCATGGCTTTTATAGTTTTATTAGAGGAGAAAAATGAGAAAAAACAAAACAGTAGTATTTCCCCCCTGAAGAAAGAGAAAATAAATAATTGAGAGAGATTTTTATATTACAGTATAAAATATACTTACTGTTCTAGGTCTATATTCAGCCATCAAATAAGTTTTTTTTTTTTATTTTGCACATTTTTTTACATAATTTAGTCAATTTTAATATCTAACAATATCAAAAACGTTAGCGTGACTCTCTTTATCACTTTCTTTTTCACTTTATGTATTTATTATTTTCAAACAATAAAATTTACTATTAAACCGAAAAAAATAACAAAAAGTCTTAATAGAGCAACAATATACACTACAACCACTATAAAAAGCTCTTAATAAAATAACAATATTAATTATTTCCTTTCGTACGGCATGTTTCACGAAAGTCAAAACACACTATAATATAAAAAAAAATTTAAAAATTATAAATTTTAGAAAATGCACGCTAAGAATAAAAAAAATTCTAACTCCATCAGTGTATATCGTTAAGATATTTTTTATTTTGCAATTGTTTAAATCTCAAGTAATTTATCACCAATTATTGTGATATACTTTTTTCTTTAATTATGTTGTCATTTGTTTTAACCTAATTATCAATAAAATGAGAGAATAATTTTTTTTTAAAAAAGTAATTATTTTACAAGTCTACAAGAGCGAAATAAGTGGGGTGGTAGAAGTTGAGGAGTTGATATGGCTCCCCCAAAAAAAAAAAAAAAAAAAGGGAGTTGATATGGCATGAACCCATAAATGGTATTTTCGTAATTAGAAGGTATATGAGGGACGTTTCTGTAAACGTATCCAATTGCCCCACTCCTTCCTCTTCTTCCTTACCCGTCTCTGTACCTGCTAAGACTGCATAAGAAAGATGGAGATAGATAGATTAGAGAGAGAAAACAATAAGAAAATAGGTTAGAGAGAGAGAGAGAGAAAACATAAAGACCAGAGCGGACCCTTGAGGTCTACAAGAGAGGAAAACAAAAGGGAGGAGGAGAAGAAGAAGAAGAAGAAGAAGAGATGAAGTTCTGCGAGCTTTGCAAGGGTCTGGCTCGGACCTACTGCGAATCGGACCAGGCCAGCTTGTGCTGGAACTGCGACGTCAAAGTCCACGGAGCCAACTTCCTGGTGGCTCGCCACTCCAGGACCGTTCTCTGCCACGCCTGCCAATCCCCGACGCCGTGGAAGGCCTCCGGCGCCGAGCTCGGCATCACGGTCTCCGTCTGCGAGAGCTGCGTCGTCGGCGGGAGAAATACGGCCCAACGGGACGACGAGGAGAGCCAGGGAGGTAATGATGACGAGATTGGCACCGACGACGACGACGATCTCGATGACGACGACGAGGATGAGAACGATCACGGTGGTGAAGATCATGATTATGATGATGATGATGATGACGAGGAGGAGGAGGAAGAAGAGGTAGGTGGTGATGACGATGAAAACGTCGATAACCAGGTGGTGCCGTGGACGGCGATCTCGTCGGAGACGGCGGCGACTCCTCCGCCGGCGGCGAACTCTTCCAGTAGCTCGATGACGACGACGAGGATGAGAACGATCACGGTGGTGAAGATCATGATTATGATGATGATGATGATGACGAGGAGGAGGAGGAAGAAGAGGTAGGTGGTGATGACGATGAAAACGTCGATAACCAGGTGGTGCCGTGGACGGCGATCTCGTCGGAGACGGCGGCGACTCCTCCGCCGGCGGCGAACTCTTCCAGTAGCGAAGAGTCCGTGAGCAGGTTCGCCAATGGCGGTGGAGAAGTTTCTGGAGCCTTGTCGCTGACTTCCGATCCGACCTCTCAGGTAATCTCTCCTTCTCCATTCCATTTTTTTTTTCCTTTCTCTTTCGTGAGTTAAACTATTTTTGTTTTTCTGTTCAAGCCTGAATAATATGTAACCGTTGGTATCAAAATCTCACAGGATCATCTCGATCATTCTTGTAAACGGAGAAATTCGTCGGCGGCGACTTCACCGGCGGGTTGGTCCGGTATCGACGGTGGAGACGCTTCTGTAGAATCAATGCCATTGAAAGGCTTCAAATCAGGATCAGGTTTTCCGGGTCAGGCCCAACCCAAATCGTTTATTGAATCGCTTAGGGAATTTCGCCGGCGAGATACGCGAAATCTCAGTGGATGATCTGGAACCGTTGAACTTGATCTTGCAGAGGTCGTTCGATCTAAAAGGTAGTCTGTGATAGTCTCCAAGTGAACTTTACTCTGACCACAAAGAGAAAAAAGGAAAAAAGAAAAAAAAAATTTAACTCTTAACTGATCCTCTGATTAGGCGAGTCAGTTTGTACTAAATCAGAAAGTTTAGATATTAATATTCGATGTTTTTTCTTTTAAATTATTTAATATTTTATGTTGTTCCGGCATTGTAATTCTAATTTTTCATTAATATATTTCGATGAAATATATAAGATATGTACGCTAGAAACAAATTTTACCTGCTTCGTCTTTTGTCTTTGTTCTAGGATAATTTTCATAATTATTTTCTTTTCAAATTCATTGAAATTTTAATCATTATAAAAACGAAAAAGGTGGTTTCGCACCAATGTTTTGATGAAAAGTAAGGCCGAACATCACAATGCTTAAATGGTACCGCAGTGTTATAATAGTTTGTCAGTGACATGTTGCATCCAATGTTGAAGACTATCAAAATGTTAGGTTAGTTAGATCTTTTGAAAATTAGGGGTTTGAGTATCTAGTCAAGTGAGAAAAATTTTACGATATAGTGCAAGAAAAATAATAACGATAAATTATGAACTATCATGGAATCCCCAAAGAACTTTCACCGGTAGATCACTTGCTTTTAGTTATTGGATTATTTACAGAGAGAACAGTTTTATATGACATATTGTAAACGGATTTATACAGATATAATTGTTGAAAATTTAATTTAACAGTTTAAACTGAGTGTTGAGGGATTCCACGATATAATTTGCCTTTTAATTTTATGTGATTCAATGTGATCGTTTATAATTGTTTTCCATATCTCCTTCAAGCTAACCGTTGATTGATCTCTTTACAACATGCTTTTTCGTTTTTCAACCCAAGTGCATTTAAATTTTAACTTGGTGTTTTCTTTTGAGAATAATGTACAACTTCTAGTGTACATATAATTAGCAGTTTTCATTTCTAAACCACAAGATCACAAAATATATGAGAATTTAAAACCATAAGCAAATTTAATCTTGATGAATGGTCATTATGGTCTAGAACTACACCAGCTAAAGGATATTTATTATAGAATTCTCTTTTTTGTTAAAGAAAGTTATATAAAATTTTTGATAGAAAAAGAAAATTATATAACCTTATTACTACTTATAACCTACTCTTCTTAGAAGACGTGTATGTGGATCCAAGTTTTTTAAAAAACAAAAATAACAAAAATGTTAAGAGTGTATCAAAGTTTGACACATATATAGGACTAGGAGTGTCTTTATCTTGTTTTTGGTACATACAAAATTCAACTTGGTTAGTGTCCTCTTGATCTCTTGAGCGGGAGAATATGCCATTGCCATTGAATGATTAAACCTTGTAAAGCCAGTGAGTGAGTGAATTGAGATTTGAGAGTGGAAAAATCCCTGCACTCAAAGGAACGGAGCTTGTTGACAGTCCTAGAAATGGCGAGTGTCAGAGGAGTTAGTGGCCAATGTTAGGGCACGCAAGTATATTGTAGGACCTTTGTGAGGGGGTCCTCAAAAAATGTGTCACTCCTTGGGAACACTTGCTATTTGTGACCCTTTCTTCTAGCCAAGAACAAGTAAAACTTCATTTCATGCCTTATTTACACGGCACACACAATAATTCTTCTCCGGATCATCAAACTTTATCCAAAATAAAAAATAATATAAATAATAAAAAAAAAAAAACAGAGAATTATTTGGTGCTTCTTGGTGGGTAATGGGTATACTATGCATGTCTTTTGTGCCTTGCTAGTGGATTACTTTTACCATCACCGGTTAATCATAGGCTCTAACCAAATCATGCCTGTCGCTTTTATCTTAATTTGAACGTCTTGAAGAATGGAGATTGTTGATAGGCTTTGGCATAATAATAATCAAGTAAATTATTATAAATTTTCTTTTTTTTTTCTTGTTGTATAATTTGGTCTATAGTTTTTTGTGTTATGTGATCATTCACGTTGATTCAAGAGATATTTGTGGGGGCACTTTCTTTATTGCTTTCTTGGCAAATATCTTGGAGCTCATGACCTTTCAGCAGCGTTAAATAATAGAAGCAAAATTGTTTTTTGAATTTTTTTTTAATCATTTGGTTAGAAATCAACGTACAGCTTATGGCCGGCCATCACATCAAGTGGGGAACCGGGGGAAGCTTTTCAACGTAGGAATTCAACTTTTGCTAAGATGTAGGAATTCAACTTAAATTGTTATTTAAGCTCTTAATCATGGGTTATTATTATGTTAACCAATTGAAAAATCAGCTATCTCAACCTCAGAAAAGATTGTGGCTGAGGAAGGTTCTTAGTAACCACATGCTTATCGACCAATAATAATCCATCTAATCAAAATTTTTTTTTTTGTTATTAATAATTTGATTTTTTTTTTCATTAGTGTTGTTCCTAAGGAACCTTGGCATAAAATAATAATCGCTCACGAAAAATGAAAAGTATCAAGTGGGGGCCGTTGCTTCTTGTGGTGGAGAATTGTTGAGTGTTTCAAGGGATGGTTGTGTGGTGGTGCTTGTGTACTTCGGAAATTTCTTAACCACCAGATTCTGTTGTCTTTCATTTCATGATATGTGACAGTGACGAAAGAATTTATACTTTTTTATGTACCGTTTATGAGGCTTTACCTGGGTTTGTTGTCATTCACAACGCTGCATATGCTACAGAGTATCGGGCCCTTCTTAACACCATTCATTAATACAATATAAATTTTATTAGTAGTGGTAATCTATAAATATTTGTGTAGGATATATAATTAGAAATTCATTAGTATTTTTTTCTTTTTTTAAGAATGAAATTTTTTTTTATATTAGATTAATTTTTCAACAGTATAATAATGAGAGCATCATAGATCAGACTGATTTAAAATAATCTAATAATTAAAATAACAGTTCTTGTGTAATGATATGGTTCAAGAGTTTTTTTTTTTTTTTTTTTTTTTTGGCTAATCAATGATATGGTTCAAGAGTTGCTAAAATAAACATGCTTTCTTCTTTTCTAGTTTCATTGATGTCGTTCAATAATTTTTTACTGCGTCAAAAATCTCAGTTAAATGCCACAGAACATGGCTTCGTTCCACATTGAATGATGGAGGTTTTATCCAGATTCTCACGTTTTAATTCTGGCCGCCCAAGGCACGAGGCCTATAGCATAATGCAACGTGTTTTCAAATAAGAGGACTTACCACTTTCGGCTCATTCCACATCTAGTGGATTATTACAAATGCCTTTGCATTTTTCTTGTCGTTTCCTCGCTGAGGCTTAGAGGGAAACAAATGAGTATCAAGTAAAACGTGAATATTCGGAAAAATATATTGGCCAAATATTCCAAATTTCAGAGGGTTAACCAATTTCAATTCCCAAATGGAAATCATTATTGTATGAGACTGGACAAGAATAATCTCAATTCCTAAAAGCCTAAACGTCAACCCTTCATTTTTTATTCCCAAAAAATCTTCACCAAGTAATCCTAGCAGGCGCTCATTATTTTGGTGACATGGACAAAGAGATATGAATCGAAAACTACATCATACACTTGTTTTTTTTTTTTTTTTTTTTTTTTTTTAAAGATTGAGGTTTGAGCTTATATGGTCAATTTGAAGTCCCTTTAATTTAGATCCACGTTTTTTTTTTTTTTTTCTAAGCCTTTGGAGGGGTTCGAAGAGCCACATAAGAAATTTAAAAAATTTTCATGCCTATAAACGAACAAGATAGCGGTACATCTTTTTTTTTTTTTTCCTTTTTCAGCTATTGAATTAGGTTTAAAAATAATCTCATTAATTAAAATTTTTATCAGGTGGCAGCTGATATTATTTCATTATTTTTTAATCATTCAATGACTGAAAAAATGAGAAATTTGTACGATTCTTTCACTAAGAAAAGGATGATAATAAAGTCTAAGCGCACTAACCTAAACTTAAGAGGTTCCTAATCCTAAATCCTACTTCATCTCTTCTTTTGCAGCTTGAAAAGGACTTCTTCTTCTTTAATTGCAGCTACTCCACTATTCCATATCACATGGGAGGGCCAACCAAGGTGCTTGTCACGTTGATGCCTTTTGCAATGTACTTTATTCTTGCAAGCAATCGAAGTTACAACGTTGCCGGTCCAAATCTAGCAAGAGACGTCATTGGGTGAAAAACAAGGGCCATATTTGGAGTTAGTTTTGGGCGCGTTTGGAATTCGTTCTAAAATAATTTTATTTTTTGTATAAAAATGAAAATGAAAATGTTTTTAATCTCAGACAGAAATCATTTTTAAAAATGTGTTTGGTAGTTTTGTCAAGAGATTATTTTCAGTATAAAAAATCCATTAATGTCTCTTTTTCTCTCTCTGCTCGAGAGAGGAGAAAACGAAAATAAAAAATGAAATACGACTAAAAGTCGTTTTTCATTTCTCTCTCATTTTACACTAAACCAAAAAAAATTTTTTATTTCTGTTTTTGTCTTTATTGCGCCAAACGCCGTTTTGAAAACGTTTCTATTTTTTTCTTGAAAAACGTGAAAATAAAAACGGAATCAATTCTAAACACGGCATTTGTTTTTGTTTTTCACATTTTTCGATAAAGAAAAAATGAAAACGGAAGAGAAATGATGTTCGACACAATTAAAGATAAAAAAAGGGAAATGAAAACGATTTTTTGGTTTAATGTAAAATATGAGAGAAATGAAAAATGACTTTAAAACGACTTTTAGTCGTTTTTCATTTTTTATTTCTGTTTTCTAATCTCTCGAGCATAGAGAGAGATAGAGACATTAATGAATTTTTTTATACTAAAAATAATCTCTTAATAAAACTACTAAACACATTTTTAAAAATAATTTCTATATGAGATTAAAAATATTTTCATTTTTATTTTTATACAAAAAATAAATTTATTTTAAAATAAATTTCAAACGCACCAAGAACTCCCATTAGTATTTTTTTTTTTTTCATTTCCATTACTTACCTAATGAATTGAAGAGCCATGAAACGACAAGAAGGATTCAATTTCCTCTCCTTTCGTTCTAAATTGGTGAAAAATCCCTGTCAAGTTGAAAGCTGAAAGCCCGCACTTGGCAGTTGGTAGGACCCCATGAGACAAACAGTCACATCTAATTTTTTTATTACAGTAAAAAACTCTCATATAAAGTCACATTTTAACTCGAATCAGCGAACTAAACAGGCCCTGAATGTTTTTCGAACTTGCGAGAGTTTTTAATTCTAATTTTATTATAATTAAAAAATTTTATAAAAAAAAAATTACATTTAATTTTTTATACTATAATTAAAAATCTTTATTTAAAATCATATCTCAATTCAAATTAAAAACTTGAGTCAACAAACTAAACGATGCCTTATTCGCCCATTATTCGACATTACATTTTATCTCTGTTCTTTGTGATTTGTTTACATTGTCTTTTGGTTTAGTCTACTTGTTCATGGATAGAAAATGGCAAAGGGGAATAATATTCCTTTTTTTTTTTGCCATCCGCCGGTAAGTAACTACGAGGGAACACAGAAAATGCTAACTGTAAAACAAAACAACAAACTGAACTAGTTTCCGCAAAACTTTTATTGACCATCAAACCTACCTACAAACATCCACACCCTTGAATATTGCAATAATCACAAGAACGAAATTCCAAGTATATAATGGAGAAGCAAACACCGTTTCTCTTACTCTACTGAGGGGAAAACTCCGTTTAAAATTGATATATTTTCAGCGAGTAATTATGTAACCAGACACGCCTTTGCAAAAGGTCACGAAAGGTTCAGGGGTTCGCCACACAGTTGCTTCATTTCTCTCTCCAAAAGTTTCAATAAATTTGCTTTATTCCGCCTATAAATCCAAGCTTGAGCACTGGGATCCCAATCGAATCGGTAAGGGCCACTGCATGAAAAAAACGCAGTACTTTAGTAATAGATGCATGAGATGTAATAGGAATTTGCATTGATCCACCATCAGAATACCTCAACAACATAATAACCAGGAGGAGTATGGGGAGCAAAGAAAAATAATGTGTTATGTTTGCAATGTTAAAGTGCTTCAAGGCCATATCCGATTATAAAGAATCCCTTTGAGAAGATAGACTAGTCATGTTGAGCAAACATTTAAACTACTCATGTTGCCATGTTGCCATTTAAACATTTAAAACATTGTAGACTAGTCATGTTGCCATAATCCCTTTGAGTTTTGAAAGTTCAGTTACGAGGTTGAACAAACATTTAAGCTACATTAAACACGTCCATAACATATGGTGTACAAAGAAGATGAACATCTTCTCCTTTGCTGAGCGGAAAAAAAAAAAAAAACAAAAGAATTAAAATAAAAAAAAAGTCCTCTCCTTGCAGAGAAAAATGAAGACCTTCTTGAAGGACTCTCTGAAACTGACAAGATACGAAAACCGTGGTTGGCCACATGGCCAATGGAATCACGTCACAACAAAACCTTCAAGCTACTCCTATGCATCCATACCTTCGACCTAAAGTTTTATTCATGAAAGAATTTCCCTGGATAACATCTTTCTACTCCTCTACGAGAGCATAACAAATCTAAAAAATACGAAAGTATGCACTATCCTAGTTGAATGGAATAAACCAACATGCGGCTAAAAGTTTAACAAGCAGAAAGAAGATATGGATTTCCTAAAGAAGATGCATAAGATATGAAGACAAACTATGCGAAACATCAATTGAGAAAAGGTTTTTGTTTATTCTAAAAGATAGAAAACATATAATAGTCCAACCAAGAAACATTACAAAACATCACCTTACTGGGGAAGACAGCCAAATTTGTCTATTCGGAGTTTGTTTGTTCAAAACATATGTTCCCAGTTCCCCAAGCTTCAGGGTTAACACCTCATTCTGCCAAATTAGACCCATTTGCATTAGAACTAGTAAATATCTTCCATAAGACTTAACATAGAACATACAAAGTCATTATTTTTTATTTTTCAAAAAGGAAGAGAAGAAATTAATCTCACCCCATAGTCTATGTCAAAACCATCAACTTGAACAAGATCTCCATATTCCTATCGGACACCCACAAGAGAAAACATGCCAGTAAATCATATAGCGAGTCTAGCAATGAGTCTAGGACTGCAACAAGGCTAACATGAACCAAGGGCTTGCAAGTTGGTCCTTTTATTTTTATTTTTTTTAAGTCGTGGGTGAGGAAGGCCTTCCTTGGTAACACTTTTTAAGAATACCTTCAATGCAATGCCAGGTTTTTTGGCACAAAAAAAGTATAAAAATAATTTTACTTCATATTTTCTTCCATAATACTATTTCAAATGCTTGTTTTATTATTTGTCATAAATTAAAATCTTTGGAACTTAAAAGAAAAATTGTTTACATGCAAAAGAATAGAAAATGACAATGGTGTAAATATTAAGTGAAAAGGTCAAGGAAGATCAAGTGGGGTGGGAAGGCATTCCTTGGTAACACTTTTTATAACAAACATCAAAATAATATGCCACACAGCCACATAAATAAAGTCAAAAGACGAACAGAATAACACAATGGCCAAGCATTATAAGAAACAACAACATGCTCAGTCACTTTGTGCATTTGGAAAAATTAACCTCAATAGAATCATGTTAATAAGCACAAAAATGATTTAATTAATTTATTTTTTTGTTTAAGTCGGAGGCTAAAAGGATGTAAATTTACCGAAAATTCTCGATAATTTACAAGAGAAACGAATAATTTTCAAACTTGCGACACATAATTTCAGAAAAAATAAAATAATTGAATGACAAAATTACCTCGAATTTCTCTTGAAGGTCATGTATTGTGGAATCAGCTAGCCTGTGAAATTCACCCTCCTGCAGAAGAGAACTGTATTCACATTAATCATTAGCATATTCATAATCAGTCCCTTCTTATTATTCAAAAATCATTTTTTTTTCTCATTTCATTATGTATGAATTCTAAGCAGAAGAAAAACGAACGAATTTTTGTATTTCCTAATCTTTCTCAGCAAGCAATCAAAATCTGAAAGTTTCTCTTATTGGAAAGACGTACCGGTAGTCTATGGCGGCGGGGCCTTGAGAACTTTCGTCGAGGTTCAGAGGTCGAGAGCAGAAGCTTCTAGAAGCGACGGAGTAACAAGGTCTCTGAGCGGCGACGTCGGAGATACAGAGATCTCTAGAAGCATCTAGAACTAGAAGGGAGGAATATGAGCCGTAGCTTGAAGAAGAAAAAGAAGATGGCGGTGGGAGTTTGGAAAGCCTCCATAGCCTTCTCAGGGGAAGCAACTTCGACGCCATTAGCGTTTCCAATCAGTTTGTCTGCTCCGAGCTTGACGCGGACCATTTTGGTGGGGAGATGAAATTATGGGCCTTGGGAGATTGATTACAGGCCCAGAAGAATACTGAATGGGCCCTCTTATTGCCATCGCGCGAAGTGCTATTGGTTATAAGCCCGTTTCGAAATAGACAATAAATTGCACTGACTTTTTTTTTTAGTTAATTACACATGTCTATTTTACGACGGATGAAAAATATTGTGCACAAGTTGTTATATTCATATATAAATCTGTTAAATAAACTGTAATAACATTTCTATCTTTAGTTAACTATTTTTTAAAATCAGTTATACAAATTTATAACTACCCAAATAAAAAAAAAAGGTATATTTAGAATTATATCATATCAATAACTATAAAATAGACAGATTAATAATATTGTTGAATTAAAAACTATATCCTAAATATGAAGAGTAAAAATAATCACTTCGTGTAAATGCTTTTTATTAGGGTAATTTTTAGTTCCCGAACTATAATTAATCTCATTTTAGTTTATAACTTTTAAAACAATCTAAAACGAGTCATCATTGTATGAACTTAGATGGAAAAATTTGGATATTACTTATATGAGTGGAAAACTAATATTTGAATGTTATTATGTTGGGTTAAATGACAAACTTAAAAATCATATGCAACATTTTGCATGTTTATCAAATATTGCTTGTGTGGTAGCATTTTTGCTTGTCAGGAGTCTCAGGACCTTATCCGTAAAGGCGCTTGTTATAGGGTTGGCCATGGTGATTCTGTTCGGGTCTGGATTGACCCTTGGCCATCCTTTCGACCTTCTCGTAGGGAAGGAGTGGAGGTAGATAATTTTTTAACGGTGGATCGTCTAAAAGATCCTCATTCTGGTGGTTGGAACGTTGAGCTTCTGTGCAATCTGTTTAATGAGGAGTCTGCCAATTGGATCTGATCTTTATTCTGTCCTGCCAATATTACATATGACCGTTTATTTTGGGTAAAGGACTGTAAAGGATCTTTTAGCACCAAATCTTCTCATTGGACTTTAAATGAACATAGTTTCGAGTTGGCTGCCTCGAGTCGCAATCTTGCTTGGGTGAAACTTTGAAAGGCCAAGATTTTAGAGAGGCATAAGCTCATGTTTTGGCGTCACGGATTCTTGATCCTGAATTTAAAAAGTCCTCTGTGTAATTTTTAAGACTATGCGGTCCACCGTAAGAGAATAGAATTTCACTCCTTTATAAACTCATTATAATTCTCATTTATTGTCAATATGGGACTTTATTCGCGCCCTTAATTAACAGTAATCTTGCATAATAGGATGAAGTTCATTTATTTGTTTCATGTCCGTTTGCTAAAGCTTGTTGGTTTGGTGGTTGGTGGTGTTTGAGAAGGGAGGAGGATCTTGTTGTTGGCCATGCTTCTGACTTAAGTCAATCTCGTTCTAGACCCGCCCGCCTCAAAGGCTACGCCACCGTCACTCTCAAGAGGTAAACTTCTCAGCTCTTTGTGCTTTTGTTATTGATGGGATTTGGACAGCTAGGAATAATAACTTGCTTTTCCGAGGGTCAATACCAGACCCTAATCTTTTGATTCAAAAGGTGGATAGACTTTTTAACGAGTTTTATGGTACCTCGTATCCTCTAGAAGATGTACCAAGTGTTCCTCCTATGTCTTCTGCCCCTTGTAGACTATATGATTGGTGCCCTCATCCTCGTGGATATGTCAAATTGAATTGTGATGTGGCTGTGAGTGAAAATGTTGGTTTTTTTTAGCTGTGCTTACCTGGGATGCAAATGGTTGTCTTTCTTTTGCTTCAGTGAAAAAATTGGCTATTACCTCTCCTTCCATGGGAGAAGCTTTTTGGCAAATTCGTTTTGCGGTGGATTTGGCTGTGCTTAAGGGATGGGACAAGATTGTTTGCGAAGGGGATTGCTTACCTGTGATTAATGCTTTTAATGGCTCTTCTGCTCACCATTGGGACGTGAGTACAATTGTGGAAGATTCTATTCCGGTTGCTAACTCGCTTTCTGTTTGCAATTTCTCTTGGGTTCCGCGAGAATTAAACCTTTTAGCTCACAACATTACCAAATAGGTTTCGGCAAATCAGTTACGTCAGATAAGTGGGTTGAAATTCTTAAAAATGTATTTTTTAGCTTCGTTCATTTCACCAATTTAAATTTACAGTTGTAAGTTTTTATGATTAAAAGTTCTCAAAAAATGTTACATCTAACTTTTTCTATTATAATTAAAAACTCTTAAAAAATATCACATCTAAACTCAAATTGAAAATTTAAATCCGCGAAGCGAATGAAGTCTTTATTTTTGCCTCTTTGCAGTTCTTTTTTTTTTTTTTTGTACTCCTGCTTATCAAAAAAAAGAAAAAGAAATACCAATTTGCTAAAAGAACTAAATAAATAAAAGAAATTTGATGTAAGTTAGTTATACCGACTGACTGTTGAATTAGATTAAAATTATATTAAATTAAAAAAATATATATATATAATAAATAATTTATAGTTAAGGTTGAAAATAATAGTTCATTTTTTTATAGTTTTACAAGAGAAGTTTCTACGAGTAAAAAGAAAATAATACTCGGGGAAATTTCAATGAGTAAATCAAACGACAAACGTAATCAAAAGAATAAAGAAGAAGGCCAACTATCGTATTCATTGCTTTTGAGTTCACAACATGTTTTTATAATATTGGATACGCTAACCATCCAAAAAGAGAGAGTATCAAATCTCAAATGCAAAAGAAAAGTATCCAGTTGTCACGCCAGAAGTGGACGTAAATGCTTAACTTTCAGCATAGGCATAGCAACAATGAAACGAAAGAAATCACCCTGTATAGTGTTTTTTTTTTCTTTTTTATATAATTCTTTTATTGTGTGTATATATATATATATTCAATTGCTTTTAGAGGGTTTTTTTAGGAGTAATTCTTTA
Source organism: Morus notabilis (assembly GCF_000414095.1). Taxonomy (NCBI): domain Eukaryota; kingdom Viridiplantae; phylum Streptophyta; class Magnoliopsida; order Rosales; family Moraceae; genus Morus; species Morus notabilis. Next base: position 780,931 of record NW_010360880.1, on the reverse strand, counting down.
TTTTTTAACCGTTATCAGATATTATTTATTTTAGATATTTTGTAATGTGATATAATTTTAATGGGATTTAGTAGTTAAAATCGGATACTACCAATAAAAAAAGCCTCCTATAAAAAGTTTTATATCAAATCGTTTCTCTTTTGGTCCCTAAAATGCCAAGTTCCTCCACTTTTAGAATTTGACACTGTTAATAAATAAGTAATAGTTGGCCATCCTTGATTGAGAACAAAACAAGAACATTGCATCCATCACCCAAAGTACAAGCATAACACATCTAAAAAAAAATGTGATATATTCCGTCTTTGAATAAGAAAATTGCTGGCACCAACCGTAATTAAAGACACGGACAAGTCACCCGTACCACCACAAACGCACACATCGTAAGTATTTGTGGACTTTACTTTTTAGTTTCTCTTCGCCTAGTGTTGTAATGTCACCTGTTAGTTAAATAATAATAATAAAATAGATATTTCAGAAAAAAAAGAAGAAAAATTGAAGATCTTATTCAATTCATCAATTTAAAATTTTAATTTTAATTATATTATAATTAAAAATTCTCATAAAAAATTAAATTTAAATTTTTTATTATAATAAAATTTTTTTACATAAAATAATATTTTAATTTAAATTTACGAACGGAACGAGATTTAAGTTATAAAAATGTAAATAAAACCGCTCAACAAAGAGAGGCCTCACCGCTCCTTCTATTTGTGGACTCAAATATTCCCTTTAAGTTTGTCTGAGGGAAAGGATTTTTGAAAAAATATATATATTTCTTTTCTTTTAACTTTATCTTGTTCTTTTAGCCTTTTAGGTCTTTCCAGTTCCTTCTTTTTTTTTTTTCCCCCGAAAATCCAGTTTCCTCTTTAAAATAAAAAAAAAATCCTAAATTTCCTTTCATTGAGATAAATGTTTTATCTTTTTTCCCAACCCAACCCCTACGAACATAGCATCGAAGAAAAAACAATATTGGTAAAAAAAATAAAATAAAATAAAGTAAAGAAAAAGTCTGGCCGTTGTTTAGGTTTATAAAGCACGGACAGGCAAACAGCTTGGAGTACAAGGCTGAGCCATCTTCGCCTGACACCGTTTGTTCTAAACCATATATATCAGAGTTTGTATATATCTCTTTATATTGCAGCTGAAGAAGAAGGAAAAAATAGTTCTCAAAGTTATTTTTCTTTTCATTGAAGGCGTCCTCTTTTACAATCTGGCTAGGCAGAGGTCAGATGATTCAGATCCCTATTTCGTTATTTAATCTTCGCTGTTCTGTAATTTGGGTTTCTGTTTTCTGGAAACAAAAACTTGTTTTTTCCTTTCTATTTTTGTTATGCTCTATTCTTGGTTTGTATTTATGTTTGTTTGCACAAGTTAGGACTTATTATTATTGTTTTTATTGAAATTTGTTATTTTGTCAATCATTTTTCTCTGTTGGAGATTGTTTTTGCGTACTACTGGAATGAATTTTTCTTTTCTTTTTCTCTCTTTTTTTTTTTTTTTTTGTCTCGTTCTGATTTGTGGCACTCCATTGATTCTTACATAATGGTAAGAGAAGTTTGAGAGAAAAAGGAAAAAAAAAAGAGTAAAGGTTTTGAATTTTATGTGTGGAATGAAAGATAGCTATCAAATTTATAGTTTGGAGTCATGCCAAAGGATTATCTATATGCTTTCTCAAGGGTTAGAGGAAGAGAAATTATGGGATCTTACAAGAGTTTAATTGGGGTTTTGAATACTACCTCAGATTGCTGTTGGCGTTACCGTAATAAGAGATTCAAGATTTTATTGCATGGATTTTGTTTTCTCAGAATTCTGCGTTTAGTTTAGTGGAATTAAAACTTTTGTGTTGATTTTCATTAAAAGAAGAAGAGAATGAGATGATAGTGAAAAACTCAATAAATGAACCTTATTGATCTATTTCTGCGTGTATGAAAAGTAATGGAAGATAACAAATAACTAGGAGTTAGCCTCTGGGGAATTATGATATATTCTCTCATTTCTGGGTGTTAGAAGTTGTTTTTGTCGTATTGCTTGAATTTCGAATATTAGTTCAATAATTCTTACATATTTCATTAGCCTGCTTAAGAATTTTATGTACGTATGAAGTGTTGTTTTCTTGCTCCAAAGTCTAGACATACATTCAGGTTACTGATGATTTTTCTCTCTATTTTATTTTTTTCCTTTTTTTTTCCCATTCTGTTAATCAGGCCAGCATCTCTTATGCATGATTTGATTTGGGTTCGCCATTTGGCAAGGATTTTCTTTCACTCTGGCCGCTGCAAAAAAGTCAAAATCTTCTCGCACCTTTAAAGGGGTGTGGGGTGACAATGAAAGATTGATTGTGCTTTATGTTGGAACATCAAGGTCATCAACTGTTTGGAGATTGTGCCGTGTTTTGGAGGGGTTATCTTTGGATTATGGCTAAGGCCATCTATGGCTGAGTTTTCGGAAGCTTGACTAGTAAAGCCAGGTCTTCATTTCAGGCTTCTGGAGTTTAATGACCAGTGTAGTTTGATCATTGTTTGTTTTCCAAAACAAAAAAAAAAAAAAAACAAAAAAAAAAAAAGAAGGTATTGCTATGTGGATGTAGCTCTTGTATTGCAACAATGGTGAGATTTTCGTGTTTTAATGCTCACATCCATACCCACAAACCTAAGGTAAGCAAAACACTCAATTTAGTAGAACAGTCAACTTTTATAGAACTACTATAATTTATTGTGGCTCATGATAACTCGTTATGTTTCATTTTCAAACAGAAAACTCTTCATCCTTCAGTTGAGTCCTTGCATAAGTCCTTGCAAGATTGCTCTCGTGGTAGTTTTTCAGATGATTTATCTAACAAGACAAGCCCCTTATTGTTGAGTTCACAAGTAGTGGGAGATGCTCAAGTTAATAATGGTGCTAAGCATGTTTCTTCTGTTGGCCGTGGTTGGAAGTCAGAGGACATGAAGAACAAGTTTGTCATTGATAGTGATTTACTGATTCCTCATAGAGGGAATCTCAAGAAAAGTCAGTCTCTGGGAAGTGGATTATACCGGGAGGGGAGGGTTTCTGCCGACAATGACTTTGAAGAAGAGACAGATCAAGGACTTTCTTGTGATGGTTCCCAGGACCGAAATGGGTTTGGTGCAAGAGATGGAAGCAAAGACAGTGACGTAAGCCCACATGATCAGTATCAAAAAGCGCCAACCTTAGACACTTTTCACGTAAGTAGTGACATTGTCAATAATGAATCAATTTTCTTAAATGGGGACCAACCACATTCTGAAAAGGAACCCCAGGACCATTCTAAAACTCCATTATCTGGTGAGTTGGCTGGTGAGTGTAGTGACCAGACATTACATACACTGCGTCGGGTTGTAAAATCACGCTCTTTACCCGACCTTGGTGCTTGTACGCCTACTTCTAGACGTCGTACACGTTTTGGTCCATGTTCAAGGTCCTCTGAAAATCTGCATGTTCCGGACATGAGCTGGAAAGATATTACAGTTCACGAGGTTGAAAAACATTCAGTGGGAGGAGAAGTAGGAGATGACAATATCTGTAAAGCGGAGAAAGGTACTTTTGATAATTATGAGTCTTGCGATTATTCTGGTTTAGCAAAGGACTGGATCATGCCGGTTGTGGACAAGGTCGACACTGGGAAAAACGTCCAGGAAGAGTCCTTGCTTCACCAGTGGGACGAATTGCCAAACAAGGATTTTAAGATTAAGCGCATTGAGGAGTGGGTTAATGATCTACAGCATTGCAGCCCGTTGGAAGAAGCCAATGAGTCATTAGATTGTAAAGATAACATGAAGAGAGATTCCGGTTCGTTAAATGGATTGGCTGCTGCAAAGATGGAAGATAAAGTCACTCCTGGCATGGATGCTGCAAAAAGATATATATCTTCCTTAGGCGCATCTGCTACCACAGCACAGCTGGCTAATCATGGATTGGTTGTGATCCCATTTCTCATTGCATTTGCAAGTCTGAGGGTGCTCAATCTATCAGGAAATGCAATAGGTCTGAATCTCTAGCAGCTCGCTCTGCAAATCAGTTTCAGTTCTCTGATTCTCCCTACCTCCCTCCCTCTCTCTCGCTAATTTTATTTATTGTTGTTCTGTTTGCTCACTCGTTTCAGTGAGAATAACAGCTGGTGCTCTTCCACGGGGACTTCATACGTTGAATCTGTCAAAAAACAGTATTTCAACTATTGAGGGGTTGCGTGAACTCACAAGACTCCGTGTGCTAGACCTGAGTTACAACCGAATTCTCAGAATTGGACATGGTATGTCAGAGTTCGGATATAACCTTGAGAGTTGCTAGCTTTCTTTTTCATTTGTTTCCTTATGTTGTATATTTCATTTATTGGAATTGTTAAAATTAATGGAGTTTGAAAATTGTGCTTAATAATTGTTGACACTGATCGTTATCCACTATACCTGAACGTTTGAAGGCCTAGCATCTTGTTCCTCTCTGAAGGAGTTGTACTTGGCTGGAAACAAGATCAGTGAGGTTGAGGGTCTTCACCGCCTATTGAAACTGACCGTGCTGGATTTACGTTACAACAAAATCTCGACAGCCAAATGTCTTGGCCAGCTTGCAGCTAACTACAATTCCCTGCAAGCCATCAGCTTGGAAGGTAACCCAGCACAAAAGAATGTTGGTGATGACCAGCTGAAGAAATATCTTCAGGACCTTCTTCCCCATTTGGCTTACTTCAACCGGCTACCAATTAAAGCCAGTACTTTGAAGGATTCTGCAGATAGATCAGTTCGGCTAGGCATCAATTCACACCAGTTTGATCGCAGCCTGAGACCAGATCACAAGGCTACTAGGAAAGGCAGCCACATTCTAACTTCTCAGAGGCCACCGTCTTCAGCAGCTCACGGTCGTGGAAGTCAAGCAGCAGTGTCTCCAAAACACTTGAAGGGAAGGCATGGCCGCCTGCCTCCAAATGGGACTAAAGCACCATCTCATAATCGGCATCATTATTTTGACTTTGGCAGCAAAATTATGAACTTCAAACCAGATCTCTCGATGCGCAGGAGTAGAAGTGAGGAGACTTTGGGAGCTATTTGAGATTGTTTTTCTCATGCTTTAGAGTATGGTTTCTTATTTTCTGTTTCGCTTGTGGGTATGTTTGTTTGAATTACGTTTCGCCTATTTACCAAAGCAGACTTGAACTTGATTTGCAACTGTCCAGATTCTATTCTTGGGGGCCTTCAGTCAAATAACAATATATGCTATCAATAATAATTATCCTGTGTTTCCCTAAAAAGAAAAATAGTTATCTCGTAGTTCAAAAATAAAAAATAGTTATCTCGTAGTTCAAAAATAAAAAAATAGTTATCTTGTATTTGCTTTTGTCATGTTATTTGCATCGACTGTTTTTAGCCGAGAGTCCTTCAAAGAAAAGAGGGTTAACAACCTGCATCTGGTCTGGTATTTTTGCACAGGAGCCGTTGGTAGTGTTATGCTGAACTATGTAAAGACAGATTGTAAGACGCTGGGTGACCTGATTGATATACATCTCGGAATCTACGAGCAAAATGTAGTAGATGTAAATGAATACTCGAAGCAGTTAAAATAACTGGTTTTAGTATAATCAAAGCAATCTAGTTTTATACACATACATCAACACGTCATGTCTGAGAAAGACACTTGAGAGGTAAAAAAAAAAAAAAAAATACAGTAATTGGTCCCACTTCATTCAATTTTCTCATTTTTACATGGCATAAATACAAGTGTTAACAAGAAATTACACACATCTTAAAACACTTTGCAACCCTGTAAGCGACAACATTGAGACTTCTTCCTGGTTGCGTTGGGTCAGTTTCTGCGGTCAAAATACAAAGGCATTCAAGTGTTGATTTTTCCAGATAAATCCAATATAGCCAACGTTAAAACAAGGACGGAACAACGTTATGCACTAGTAATTAGTAAACTACATTATTAAAAACCACGTGAAATTGAAAAGGACATTTTTGCTCGAAACAACCGCTTAAAAACAACGGGTGCGTTCCGCTGCTTAAAAAACTCAATAAAAGGTAACTCGAGTTTCAACTTTATTCAAGTTCATGTTTTTTTAAGTTTGAATTCGAGTTTGGGATTAAAATTCAAGTTCAAGTGTCCCCTTCAACTCGAGTTCAGAAAATCGAACTCAAATTAATGAACAATATTTTTTCTATTCTTAAAAATGCTACAACTTTTTCGTTTTAATCCTGATTGAGATGATTTTTTTTCTATACGTTGACAACGAAAAGACAAATAAAACCCCACCCATATACTCTATTAAAATTTTTCATCACCATTGAGTTTTTATTAAAATACTATCTAAATGTAAATTTAAGTTTTGACTCACTCAAATACAAACTCAAAAAAAGATTTTTATTTCAAACCATAACTCAAATGTACACAATCAAACATAAACTCAAGTTATAATTTCAACTCAAGTTATAATTCAAATTCAACTAAAAAACTACACTCTAAAAGAACAGGCCCAACATCTTTCGGCCAAGATTTGTGTTGTCAAAGACGCGGGTAATCTAAATGGATGAAATTTTATGGACTTCAGGAAACCTTAGATATGTCAGTAGTCTACCCAAGATTCGTCCTCACCGCTCCACCAAAAGTAAAATTAATAAATTAATAAAGAGAAAATAATATCGGCCAAGTCATTGATTTTTTTTTTTTTTTTTTTTTTTTTTTTTTACCTGAAATGATGAGAAATCTTGCAATTCCAATCAAACAATCGTTATACATCTGCAGGCACAGAAGAGATATGCAAGTTAGTATGGTCATGGAATATAAACACCTTTTCGCTATCAGAGTTTTACAACTAGCCCGTTTTAAACACTTTCTCATCCTTTTGTTCTGCACTCTAGAAGATGAGAAAACCATAGTCAAAAGAAAAATTGGTATACCATATTTTTCACTCATAAGGAGGGGGATAAATAGGGTGAATTTCACTAGTGCCCCCAAACATGTAACCACCAATCTATTGAACCATACCAGAAAACGAATATCTGAAATATGTAGCCAATTTGTCTAAAAACCCATATTTCCCTTCCAAAAGGGACGAAATTTTGAAGTTTCAATCTTCAATGTCAAAGCCAATTCAACTAAAATTGTATGCATTACGAGCGGGAAAACAAAGAACTTCTTTTCCAATCTCGTCGACAAATTTTGTTCTTTTTTTTTTCCCCTCATCCTTTGAATGAATTCCTCCGCCTTATTTCACTGAAAGCAATTCATCACTATCACGCAACACAAAAACGACAAAATCCAATCACAAACAAACAGAGCAAGTATGTATTACTATTATTAGTTTTACCTTTGGGCTCATCGGAAGCATCGTGGTACTCCTGGTCTTCCTCCGGCACAGGATGAAGCTCAACATGCTGACCCGCCGCCGCACAACCAGCGACGCCGCCGTCAACATCGCCGCCACAAGCCTCGTCCTTCTCATTGGGAAACCTGACCACCACGACCGGACAAACGCAGTGGTGGACGCAGTAATCGCTGACGCTCCCGAGCCTCCCCTTGGCCGTCCGCTTGGAAGCCCCAAACCCACGGCTCCCCATGATGACGGCGCTGAGCCCTAGCCTCTCCACCTCCAGGCAAAGCCTCTCCTTCATGTCGTGGTCCTTGACGATGTGGATTCTGAACGGGATTTGGGCCTCCACCAGGGGCTGGGCCAGGTCCTGGGCCTTGGTCGTCGTGAAGGCGTCGAAATCGTCCTCCAGCTTCTTCCTCTGCGACTCCTCCGACGAAACGACGTCGTCGTTGCCACCGCCGAGGTTGAGGTCGATGGAGCCCCAGTCGGCGCCGTAGAGGACGCTCGTGGGACGCACGTAGAGGAGGATCACGGCGTCGCCGGGACGGAGGTAGTTCTGGACCGCCCATCGGACGGCGTAGGCGCTCTCGTTGCTCAAATCGACGGCGATCGCGATCCTCCGCTGGGAAGAGGTCGAAGAAGACGGTTGGATGTGGATTGTCGGAAGCGGACGGTTCGGTTCGGGATGAGACGACAGCGGTTGCGGCGGGTTCATCTTCGATGTCGGAGATCGGCGAAATTACGGAAATAGACCTCCGAATTTGTTGGGCTTTTGATGAGAGAGAGAGAGAGATGATGAGCGTCAAAACTCAAGAAGTCTGTGAGAGTGAGAAAAGGGAAAAAGTAAGGAGTTGGGTGGAGATTAGAGGTGGTGTCTGACCGGAGAAATGAATAAATAATAGAATATGTTAGAAAGAAAATGTGAAAAGAGAGAGAAAGTTGTTGGTTTGATAGTTAAAACTGAGCAGTTTTTTATTATCTCATGCCTTTGCTTCCGTTTCTGTAAACTTTCAGTTATTACAGGTGATTTAACTGTACTGTAATAAAAGCTCTATAAGAAAGAAAAATAATAATAATAATAAAAATAAAGTATTATCACTAGTGTCCATTTTAAGGTCAGCTTGTCAATTAAACTTTAAAATTTCTTATTTTATTTTTTAAATTTTAAAAATTTAGATATTTTATTCAATAATAATTTTTAAAGTTAAGAGAACAAACGAAAAATGAGCATAAAATTTAGAGTGCTCTAACAATAATAATCTAAAAAAAAAAAAAAAAAGTGAAATAGATTGTTAATTTTGTCCGCTAAAAAATAGTGGCTCAGTGCTATTGAATCTAAAGAAATTCCCCATATTAAGTAATTGCATTGATGCATTTGAAGCATTAGTTTTAGTAAATTGCACTTCGAACTTCTAATTTTGGTGTGTGTTGCAAGTGAAGTCTAGTCATAGTGGATGTTAACGGATAGTTGGTTGAGGTCACGTGATTTGCACATGAGGGGGTTTATAAGGACAGTGATTGTCATTTTTAAAAGAAAAAAAATTGAAGCTTGACACGTGAAACACAAAAGGCAGACATTTTAGCACCTAAGATAAAATAGGAATTTACTCAGTCTCCTTACATACTCTGCAGCTATGGTTCTGTTTATTTCACTGATTCGAGTTTAAAATTTGAGTTTAGTTACAGTAAAAATCTCTCAGAATCAGTCACATCTAACTTTTTTATTACAGTAAAAGGCCCTCACATAAAGTCATATCTTAATTCGAATTAAAAATTCGAATCAGCGAACTGAATGGGCCTGAATTTCTCCTGTGAACAGCGTTTGTATGTTGGAAGAAATCAGGCGAGTGAAGAAGTAGATGATTGTTCTTCGTGAGCCTTGTGCAAAGGCCACAAAATACTGCAAGTGCGACACCGTTTTATTGATTTTTTGTATGGGTTTTGAGTGATTTAGGAGAGAATATATGTTGGTTTGAGATAAAAATGGAAGATGCTTTTTTTTTTTTTTTTTTTTCTATTTTCTATTCTCTATTCATTTGTTGGAGAAAAATGTTAGGGATTTTTCTTCTACATTCAATATTTTTTCATTCTAAATGAAGAGTGCTTACTTGGTTGAAGATATTTGGGTTTACTTTGATTTCTTTTTTATTTTTCGTTCTTATTCTTCATTTACGTTGGGTGTATTCATATTTGATTTATTTTTGTTCTTATTCTTTGACGAGTTATTCCCAATTCCACCTTTAAAACAATCTCACATGTGAATCACCTGACCAAGACCGTCCATATATTAATGTCTATTACAAATTAGACTTTAATTGCAAAATATCTTCAAATTCAGATTGCAATTCGCCAAAAGTAAAAATTTTGGGACGCAATTTGTCAAAAACAAATAATTAGTGGTGCATCGGTACAATTTACTTTAATTTTAAATTAGATTATATACCATTTTTATCTATAGTTTTTCACTTGTACTATTTCGATATTAAAATTAGATTATATACCAGAAGTCTAGTTTTTCACTTGTACTATTTGAATATTAAAATTAGATTTTAATTTTCTAAACGTAATACATTTTAATTCTACATTTTTAAAAGTGATGTTTCTCGAGAAAACCTTTTAGAAAATTGGTATTTTTAATTTAGGGAATGGATTCAAACTTTACATCTTATGGTGGGATTAAGTATGAAATTATCGTTAAATTATGTTTACAACCATAAAAAAATTAATATTCGATTGAAGCTTAATTTACATATAAAAGTGTTTTAAATGAATAACTAGACGTTAAAGTGACAATCTCCTTAATTTACACTAATTAAAAGGGCATAAGAATTTAAGTTGTGTCTTGCATCAACATAAAAGAAAGCATAAATTTTTTAATTAAGAAATAAAGTTTAAAAAATAAGTTAAGAAGAGTAGTTGACATCAAAATCAAGATAATTGACATATTTTTTACAACAATTTTGTTAATTTTATAATTAGGCTACTCCTTCACATAAGAAAACCAGGCCAAGGGCACAGCAGCTTGTTAATTAACAAAAAGAACAACGATCTAAAGTGCTAATTGCACGTATCACTTGTCTTAACTCAATGCCTCTATTATTTCACGTAAAGCACATAAATTAGTCAACATCGAACTTTCAAAGCTTCGCTACCAACGAAAAGTCAACATCAATTGGGGTTTCACCGTTCATTCAGGAGAAAAAACAACAAAATAATACATTGCAAGGAAATATGATTGCATTAATGGACTGTAACTTTTCTTTTACCTCTTTACTCTTTATAGGGCAGGACCTGATATCAGTAATGTGCGTTTTGGTCGCTGAATTTAATGGAAATCACGTCAAAATTATAAAGTATACAGAATAAACAGTTTCTGATATAAATTATATGGTTAAAAAATAAATACTTATTAAGGATTCTTTTACTTTATGTGTTTAAATTAATGTTTTTAATTCTGTTACAATTTTTTTCTCTCCGTCAAAATTAAGAATCACTGCGTTTAAATTAATGTTTTTAATTTTGTTATAATTTTTTTTTCTCTGTCAAAATTAAGAATTATTGTTGTAAATGCACCAATCAAACGGGCCCTAATAGTTTATTTTTTAGTCCTTATTATAAAACTCTTCTTGTTTATACTTGTGTTCATTTACCACTATAAAAGCTGCTTGTCGTCAGTGGTGCCCCTATTACTAAGACATAAGAAATATTTTTGTTTATGTCGTAGGAATTAAACTTAAAGAAGAAAAAACCAAAACGAACAGCTTGTAGGAATGGATTGCTACGTCCTAAATGTGATGTCCACATCTACAAAAGTTTCCAACTCAAAAGAGAAAACGTGGATTGCCAGTTGTTAATAAGTAAAAGGAAAGCGAGTGGTAGCTAGAATAGACCAAACTAGGAATAATGAACGGCTGAGAAGGTAAACAGGGTTGAGCGTGATTGTAAATATGCCGACACGGTGAGGTCTTGAAACAAGACAATAATAGCTTTTGTTGGAATGCCAAGTATAATGGTGATAATGGTGATAATGGTGATGTCTTCATAGTTCATCTTCCTTCAATAATCAACTTTACAGTTACTTAAAAGGTAAAAAATAAAATAAAAAATAAAAAATAAACTTGTGCAGTTATTTTTCCTATAAAAATAGATGCACAATTATTTTTCTATATAAGAAAAAACATATCATATGATTTGTTCATAACAAAAGAGCACGAGTTCTCAGATCTTAGTAAAACTCTTGTGGCATGCATGGTCACATTTGCTAGCACCTCCTAAGTTATCATTCACCAGTAGAAACACGGTTGCGACTTGCGAGCTTACTTTTCATGCTAATCATGAGGTAATTATTTGTAAAGATTAAAAACAAATTTGGATCCCACATCCTTTAAATTCAAAAATAAACGCGTACTAATTCATAAAGACATTGATCTATCTCACTTAACATGTTAATCTTTTAAAATGAGAGTTTAGACTCTTAAAAGATCTAAATTCTACCACTATTTAGTCACTTTATTTAACCGAATTGAATAGTTCCTTCCCTCCCTTATTTCGTTCGGTGTAAACATAAAAGTTATAACTCAGTTTGAAGTTGCTTTACATGTGTTATTTCTATTTGACTGCAAATTTCCAAAATGAATAATCGCACAGAATGATATCTACTATTTTGTATTTCGATTTTATATAAATATATATGTAGTTAATTTTGGAACACTAAAACTTTCCAACTTCCAATATATGTTAAGTTTGATGTGAATTTAATATACTAGAATTACAATCTTAAGCATACAAAATAGTCTTTTGATAATTCCACATGCTAGGTATACCTACATACAAGGTATAATCTAATACATTCAGAAAAAAAGGCATAATATAATAAATAACTCTTACACAAATTGTAGTAAATAAAATAGTTATTAAATTAAATTAAATAAATAACATATTTTACAAATATTTAAAGTAAATAGCAGTTTATTGTGTAAATTTTTCATTTACGAGTGTAAAAAATAATTTGCATGATAAAAAAAATTTTATTTACGTGAAAAAAATCTTTTACCAATCAGTAAAAAAAAATTTACGTTGAAAAGAATCTTTTTACTAATCATAAAAATCACATTTACACTATAAACTACTATTTATTTAAAATAATTTTAAAATCTGTTATTAACTCAATTAAAAATCTTTTACCAATTAGTAAAAAGAAAAAAATGTAGAAAAAAGTATCTGTTTACTAATCGTAAAAAAATATTTACACAATAAATTACTATTTATTTTAAATAATTTTAAAATCTGCTATCTATTTCAATTATTTATTATAAATATGCTATTAACTTCCTTTTACCCAACTCTTATAACTGTTTCAAAATGTATTTTTTGTGTTTATTAAAAATGCACGAATGACCGTCCGTATGTTTTTTAGAAACGATAAAAATACTCCTTAATAAACACGATCCTAAAGCAACCGGCCTCAAGTCGAGCTCCCTTTGTTCACTTCAAACCGGGCTTATAGGCTTTATTTTTTCCAAAAAAGTTCATTTAATACCCTACATTTTTTTCGTAATTATCAGAGAGGTGTCATACTATCATATGTTTTTAATTATATTAAGAGACTTTTTTCAATAGATTTCTCTATTAGTAGTATTAATTTTTTATTATTGTATTTAGTTAAAATCACGTTAAATTAAAAAAAATATGTAGAACAGATAATTTTTTATACGAATCTAATAATTGAAAAAGTAAAAAATTATTAGAAGTTTATTTTTTAATCCTAACAGAAAAACTCTCTTATATACTAGTACCTTGATGTTCTAAAGATAGCATTTTGATACTTTAAAGTCATTTTTTCATATATAAAATGTCTTTTTTACCTTTAATTAATTAATTAGAAAAACAATTTTAAAAATGTATAAAATAATATGCTCGAAACACTTATTTTATATATATATATATATATTTTGTGAAGAAAGATATCACATATCTTTTTTGTTCGCCCAGAAAACAACTTTCATTTTTTGAACCTATTTTTAAAGAACTCAAAAAAAGACTTATAAAATTAAAAAAGAAATGTTTTAGAATTCTAATAATTTTAAAAGAAAGAACAAAATTATTTCTAAATGTCTCAAAAGAAAGAAAAAAATGGGTTATTAAAAATATTGTATTTCTAAAAAAAATAATAAAAGAACTTTCAAAAATGAACCCAATTCTATTAGTTGGATTAAGAGAAATAGAACTATATGAATTGAGTGAAAGCAAAAAAGAAAAAAATTTGATAATCGATAACGAGCTAATTCATGAACCGTCCATTAACATTCAATCTACAAATTGGACAACTTTTTCATTAACAAAAAAAAAAATACAAGATCTAACTAATAGAACAAACACAACCATAAATCAAATACAAAAAATTTCAAAAGACAACAAAAAAGGATTTATAAGTCCACATATAAATATTAGTTCTAACAAAATGAGTTATAATGATAAAAGATTGGAATCACCAAAAAATATTTTGCAGCTATTAAAAAGAAGAAATGTTCGACTAATCCGTAAATCAAATTATTTTATAAAATTTTTCATTGAAAGAATATATAGAAATATCTTTTTATTTATCATTAATATTCCTAGAATAAATGCACAACTTTTTTTTTATTTTTTTGAATCATTAAAAAAAATTGTTAATAAAACCAGTTCCTATAATAACTATATTTACAATAATGAAAGAAATCAAGAAAAAATTGATAAAACAAATCAAAAGATAACGCAGTTTATTTCGACTATAAAAGAGTCACTTTCTAATATTAATAATAAGAACTTGGAAACTTTTTGTAATTTATCTTATTTGTCACAAGCATATGTCTTTTACAAATTATCACAAAGCCGGGGTTTTAACTTTTTTAATTTATATAAGTTAAGATTAAGATCTGTCTTTCAATATAATGGAGCTTTTCTTTTTCTTAAGAATGAAATAAAGGATTATTTTCTTGGAACACAAAAAATATTTCATTCCGAATTAAGACATAAGAACATCCCCAATTATGAAATAAATCAATGGAAAAATTGCTTAAGGGGTTATTATCAAAATAATTTATCTCAGTCTAGATTAGTACCACAAAAAGGTATAAATATAGTAAATCAACACTCTATAGCTCAAAATAACCATTTAAACAAATATGATTCATATGAAAAAAAGCCATTAATTAACTCCGAAAAAAAAAATGTTAAAAAAAAATATAGATATGATCTTTTATCATATAATTTTATTAATTATGAAGATAAGAAAAACTCATCTATTTATGGATTACCATTACAAGTAAATAATAACCAAGAGATTTTTTATAATTATACCGAACATAAACGAAAATTATTTAATATGCTGGTAGGTATCCCTATCAATAATTATCTAGTAGAAGATAATATTATAGATATAAAGAACAATCCGGATAGAAAAAATTTCGATTGGATAATTCTCAATTTTTGTCTTAGAAAGAAAATGGATATTAGGGCCTGGATCAATATGGATACTGACGCCAACAGTAATAAATATACTAAACCTAGGGCTAATAATTATCAAATAATTGAGAAAATCGACAAGAAAGATCTTTTTTATCCCACGATTCATCAAAATCAAGAAATGAATCCATCAAAAAAAAAACTTTTTGATTGGATGAGAATGAATGAAGAAATACTAAGTTGTCCCATATCGAATCTCGAACTTTGGTTTTTCCCAGAATTTTTGATACTTTATACTTCGTATAAGATTAAACCATGGTACATACCAATCAAATTTCTCCTTTTAAATCTTAATGTAAATGAAAATGCCAGTGGAAATAAAAATAAAAAAACGACTGGAAAGAAAAAAAGAGATATCTTTATATCAATATTTTCAAATGAAAAAAAATATCTTGAATTAGAAAAACAAAATCAAGTAGAAAAAGAATGCGGAATCAAAACAGATTTTGAATCAACTCTCTCAAATCAAGAAAAAGATATTGAAGAAAATTATGCGGTATCAAAGATGAAAAAAAATAAAAAACAATCCAGGACCAACATGGAAGCGGAGTTTGATTTCTTACTAAAAAGGTATTTGCTTTTTCAATTGAGATGGGACGATTCTTTAAATAAAAAAATGATCGATAACATCAAAGTATATTGTTCCCTGCTTAGACCGATAAACCTAAGAGAAATTACTATAGCCTCTATTCAAAGGGGAGAAATAAATCTGGATCTTCTAATGATTCAGAAAAATTTCATTCTTACAGAATTGATTAAAAAGGGAATATTACTTATTGAACCAGTTCGTCTGTCTAGAAAAAATGAAGGACAATTTATTATGTATCAAACTATAGGTATTTCGTTGGTTCATAAAAGTAAACACACAATTAATCAAAGGTATCGAGAAAAGGGCCATGTTGATACGAAGAATTTTGATGAATTCATTTCAAAACATCAAAAGATGACTGAAAATCGAGACAAAAATCATTATGATTTGTTTGTTCCTGAAACTATTTTATCCCCTAGACATCGTAGAGAATTGAGAATTCTAATTTGTTTCAATTCTAGGAATAGAAATGGTATACCTAGCAATGCATTTTTTTGTAATGAAAATAAGGTAAAGAGTCCGGTTTTGAATAAAAGCAAAATAAATCAAAATAATATAATTAGATTAAAGTTCTTTCTTTGGCCTAATTATCGATTAGAAGATTTCGCTTGTATGAATCGCTATTGGTTTGATACCAATAATGGCAGTCGTTTCAGTATGGTAAGGATACATATGTATCCGCAATTTAAAAATGAACTTAAGCGTGTACTGAAAAAAAGTGAAATACGGATTGATTTTATTTCCCGTACTATATTGCATATATGAAGACAAATAGATGCACACCTATATTGTTTTCTATTCCATTATGATACACGATACTAATTTAATGACATATCAATATCTAGAAATAATGCAAAAATCTTCTTAGTTTATTTTTAAATTTTAGATATAATTTTTTATCTTTTGTGAGTGCAGACAACTATCTTTTTGTTTACCTATTCGAATACAATTTTCAAATTGGAAATTATTCACAAAATTAAGATTATTCACAAAATTAAGATTATTGTATTGTGTATGCCAAATAAAAAAAAAAAAATGAATAACATTATTATTATTGATCAATAAAAAAATCTAGCAAAGCAATAAGGGCCGGTGGGGGGGAAGATTTCATTTTATGATAAAAAAGTCATTCATCTCGGTTATTTCACACGAAGAAAAAGAAAAAAACAGGGGGTCTGTTACATTTCAAATACTAAGCCTCACTAATAGGATACGAAAACTTTCTTCACATTTGGAATTGCACAGAAAAGACTATTTATCTCAGAGAGGCCTCCGTAAAATTTTGGGAAAACGCCAAAGGATGCTGTCTTATTTGTCAAAGAACAATAGAATACGTTATAAAGAATTAATTAATCAGTTAGATATTCGGGAATCAAAAATGCGTTAATTTGAATTTGAGGAAGCGTTTTGAATTATTGAATTATTTGATTTATTAGATCTTGATTTTTTTTTATTTTAATGAACTTATTTTCGCTTTTCAGTAATTCATGAAAGAATCAATCGAGGAAAAAGAAAAACCTATGAATATACCAGCTCCAAGAAAAGACCTCATGATAGTAAATATGGGTCCCCACCACCCATCAATGCATGGTGTTCTTCGACTCATCGTTACTCTCGATGGTGAAGATGTTATTGACTGTGAACCAATATTAGGCTATTTACACCGAGGAATGGAAAAAATTGCGGAAAACCGAACAATTATACAATATCTGCCTTATGTAACGCGTTGGGATTATTTAGCTACTATGTTCACAGAAGCAATAACCATAAATGGACCGGAGTTGTTGGGAAATATCCAAGTGCCTAAAAGAGCCAGCTATATCAGAGCAATTATGTTGGAGTTGAGCCGTATAGCTTCTCATCTCGGCCTCTAAAGGCCCCGTTTGGCTGAAAGCCGTAGCTGTTGTTTTTCTTGAAACTGTTTTAGTCAAAAACTGTGCCGTTTCGGGAATCTGTGTTTTAGTACCTCTTAGGGTCGGATTTTGAAAATCTTTTCTTCATCAAATTTCTTCATCTCGTCGAAATATAAAATTGTCACTTTTGTGAAAAATCGAGATTCAGCTTCTAAGGGTCCCGTTTGGCTGAACCAGTGGCTGCCAGTTTTTTTTTCGAAACTGTGTTGGACAGCTTGTCCGTTTTTGCCAAATGGCTTCAAACTTGGTTTTAGAGTTAAAATTAGGTTTTGTCATAGTAACCGAAAATGTTCAAAACATCCAGGGCTATAAGTTCAAGCTTTAAAACATTAAAAACTCTCGCTCTATGGTCCTCATTTTCGCGGTCAAAGTCACCGGAAAATTTTTCCTCTAATCCGAAAATAAGCAACTTAGATTAAGCATAAACATACCACATCAAACTAAGCTCAAAACTCACAAAACCAACATAAAACTCACACACTCTTATTACAATCTTATCTCTTCAAGAACCACAAATTTACATCCATAAATCCAAGCTTAAAGTTGGCTAGAAATTAATGGAGGGGAGTTTAAGAACTTACCCTTGAAGAATTCTCTCTTTCTCTTGAAAAACCCTTGAACTCCTCTAGGATTGTTAATGGCTTGAAACTATAAGAGTATAAGGAAATTTGAGAAGAATATTTCTCTATTTCAAACTTTCCCAAAACATGAAAAAGAGAGGATTTAGAGTTTCTTTACCCTTAGAGGAATGCTTGACTAGTCTCCTCCTAGAATCCCTTAATCTCCTTCTTCTTCTTCTATGGTGTGCTAGGGGCTCAAGTTTTGGAGAGTGGGAGAAAATATTTGAGAGGAAATGGAGAGTGTGTGGCCGGATTTTTGAGTGGGGAAAAAGCTAGGAGAAAAAAAATGAAGCTTATCCTATGTTGGTTCCTTTTATAGGCACTTGGAAATTATTTTTTTTAACACCAATTCCACTCCATCATTCAACCAAATTTTTGGTTCAAATCCCCCTTTCTTGGCCGGTTTTGGAAGGAGAAAAGAAGAAGCAACTTTGCCATTAATTCCCCTTCAACCACTAACATCACATCACCTTAACATAAAGTCCTCTAGCACACTCCACTAGCCAAAGGTTTGGCTCTATTTTTTCATGCATGGCCGGCCAAGTGGAGGAAGGGAGAGAAAAAAATCTCACCTACCCCATTGTACTCTTGTCCACTTTCTTAAGTTTCCCTTAGAAACTGATAAAAATTATACTGACTATAAGAGAGTAACTTAGCTAACAGGAATTCGTTTCCATTTCTGACGGTTCCTTTTTCTACTGCTTATTTACAGTTAAATGTTAAATCCTTGACTGCTTTGGATATCACATTAAATTCTTATTCGCGTAATATCTTGAACTGTTTACAGTCTTGAAATTAATTCTAGACTTAACAAATTCTAAATTTAACTATCCTGCGTTAATTTTCAGAAATGACGTTGTTTCTGACGGTGTCAACTCCCGAGTTTACATTATACCCTTCTACTATGGGTATTTATCTTCTGACTTTGACCTAGCTGTCTGGCAATTAAGGATTTTCTCTTTTTTTAAAAATGTCAGTGCGTTTTTTTTTACGCTGCTAACATCATGCTGTGTTTGGAGATTCTTGAAATTAAGATTCTCAAACTATACTTGTACTGAAAATTATTCCGCCTTAAAGTACGGCAAGAATTTATCGATCGAATTTACTTGATCGAAAACATGAACTTAACATGAAATCTGCTACAGAATTTAGGAATACATATATTGATTCCATAAATCCTTCAGTCACATAATATTTTCTAGGAAAATCCTTAGCTTAAATAAATAAATTGTATTATTTAAAGTCTGGAATTTTCTTAGTCATTACAAAAACTAACCCCAGATCCACCAAGAGCAGAACACCATCCACATGCAAAACAAGGTAGGAAAAAAAATCAAAAGAAAAACAAAAAAACCACACAGGATCGGGAGGGTAGAGCTTGTCAAAAGACGGCTCAGCCAACTTCGGTCTCCACAAAGTGTAAACTTATCGGTAGCTTCTTGAGAGGAGAAACCCTAACTACTCAAGAAAAAAGAGAAAAATATATGAGCTTTAATTTGTGTGATACCTATTATTCCCGAAAATAGTATTTCCCAATACAAGAGTATCATTTTAATTTTATAAAAGATACATAAATATATATATATATACATATTTATTTTATTTTATACTTTTCCCCTTGAGAATGCCAGTACACGCCGTTATTCTCAAAGCATTCAAACTTCATAAACTGAACACCAGCACCGCCGCGGCCTATAAATAAATCAGCATTTAATTTGATTTAAATTATCACAGCAAAGCAACATTCCCGCGCCAAAATAACATAATCTCTCTCTCTCTCTCTCTCTCTCTCTCTTCAAATCCCTGAGAATTTCAAATTTCTCCCTCCACCTCCATGCCATGGAGAAGGGTCTGATATCGGTGGACCGGTGGTCCGGAGAGAGCCAGGCCTACTTCCTGACTCACCTCCACTCCGACCACACCAAAGGCCTCTCATCTTCCTGGTCCAAGGGCCCCATCTTCTGCTCCCGCCTCACCGCCAAGCTCTTCCCCTTCAAATTCCCCGATTTCAGACTCTCCTTGCTCCGCATCGTCGCCGTCGGCTCTTGGCACTCCCTCTCTCTCCTCTCTTCTTCCACCGGTTCCAAGACCGTCCTCCAGTTCATGGCCATCGACGCTCACCATTGTCCTGGTACGTTTCCTCGTCTCATATCGCTCACCACCTGTTTGCTTTAAGTCCTCGAAGAACAATTTGGATGTCGTTTGGTGAAGGATAAGGATCAGATCTGATATAATTTCTGCGATGGTATCTGTAAATTGCGAGATGAATGTTAATATATTATAATTACGACGATTAAGCTGTATAATTGGATTTGTTCATCAACTGGTTGATTTAAGCATCAAAAAGAAATTTGAATGTCATTGATGAATAGTAAGGATTAGATATGATGTAAGTACTACGATTAAACCTATAAATTGTAGGTGTTTGTCATATTGGATTGCTCGCCAGCTGTTTACTTCAAGTTCGCAGAAGATAATTTGAATTTCAATGCTGAAAAGAATTGAGGACTATAAATTATGTAATTACTAGATATGATCTACGAAGTATATGAGACAATTATGGTCTTTATGGATAATTCGAGTGAAAATTAAGGTCTAGCTGATATAATTACTAGAATAATAAGTTCTACAAGTTTTATGAGGCGATTGTGTTCTGTCTATAAGCAGGTGCCATTATGTTCTTGTTTCGCGGAGACTTTGGCTGTTTGCTATACACTGGTGATTTCCGGTGGGAAGTTACTAGTGATAGGGCAAATCTTGCAAGGAACACGCTCCTCAATGCTCTTAATGGTAGTTCAGTTGACATCCTTTACTTGGATAATACATACTGCAACCCCTCGCATGATTTTCCGCCTCGAGAATTTACTGCGCAGCAGGTGCACCTTTCTGTTTCTCAAAGAGGTTCTGTAGTTATGAAAGGATAATATTTGGCATGAACTAACCATAATTCACTAAGCATTGTCAAATTCTTAAAACTCTTGAAAGTCAAGGTTCAACGTGTTCTTATGCTTGCAGCTTCTCAACTTGGTTCCACATTTGCAATTTTTAGTTCATTCCGACCTATATGGTTTTGCTCTCTAGGATGCTGGTATAGTCGTGTTGCATTTGTATAATCACACTTATTTTGTCATTGGGACTCTGTATTTAATGAAATGCATTGGTGGATGAGACTGAATGAACACTAATTTGATGAAAAACTTTATGGATTTATACTGCATCTAAGCATGTCATACCAAAAAATGGCAAGATTAAAGTTTCGCTTTATAACCTAGATTTAAACCCCAAAAAAAAAAAAAAAATAAATAAAAGGGGAAAAAGAAAAGACACCGTGCTTTGCATAAAAATAGAAGGGTCAACGCACTATGAAGTTTAGGTCACTCTTACCAGTTATTTTGATGGGCGCTTGCAGATCGTTGATATAATTGCCTCTCATCCTGACCATGATATCATCATTGGGATTGATTCTCTGGGAAAAGAAGATCTTTTGCTGCACATTTCGCGGGTCCTTAAAATAAAGGTTTGTTATATGACCTGTAATAGAAGTTTTACGCTTCTCAGCCATAACTGTCTGGTTATAATTAGGAAGAGCATAACCTATTCTTAGCGCAAGGTTTTGGAGCTTGACTCGTTGTCACTGTTTCCTCTGCTAGGAATCCTGTCCAAATGTTGGTTATTTGAATATGCATACTGTTGCGTTTTATTTTTGACCAACGAATTACTTTTGGTGTGCTAAAATCATGTTTTTGTCTGTTAGTTGTCTAAGATTTGTCCTGTGTAGGGGCTTACACTAATTTATGGTTTCTTCTTCAAAGATTTGGGTGTGGCCAGAACGCTTGCAAACCATGCACCTTCTTGGATTCGATGAGATGTTCACAACTAAGACTTCTCTTACTAGAGTGCGAGCTGTTCCTCGTTATAGCTTTAGTGTTGAAACCTTAGAAGGGCTGAATACAATGCGTCCAACCATTGGGATCATGCCATCTGGTCTTCCTTGGGTGGTAAAACCCTCTGAAGGAAGTGACAATCTTTTTGGTTCTCTTTTAACTTCTCGCTACAACATAAGTAAATGTACTGAAAATGGTGGGGCCCGGACTTATAAGTCAAATGGGAGTTTAGGATCTACTGAAAGGTTTCACAAGTACATTTATTCTGTTAGCTACTCTGATCACTCGTCCTATTCTGAGATAGAGAACTTTATAAAGCTTGTTCAGCCAGCCAACATGAAAGGCATTGTGTCATCATCAACTTGCTATGTTGATCCTATGTACTACTTTGGCCGCCTTTGTGGAGTAAACCAACCAGCACAGAGGCTACGCCAAAAGCATAAAAGGAAAGAGAGTGATGAAATAACTTTGGTTACCAAATCTATATTTGGCCGGAATATTTCTGAGGAACTAGTGAAGAAATTGGCAAGGAACATGAAGGTTAAATACGTACGTGCACAAGCAAGCAGAGTAAGTTCACGCAGGCGAGTAAGGTGTGGCGCAAAGATTCTGGAAGATGACTGTCGTGACTGAATATTGCTCTGTTAAAACTCTTTTAACAGAGTGGTTTTTTCTTTGGCGTAGGAACTAAATGTTGTGGACTTACGCTTATGAATTGGCTTCTAAAGCTCTTAATATCGGGATTCGGTAGTGCAGATGTGTCATCTCTCTCTCACTCTGTGCCTTGGCCCAGAGAAATTATTGCTGTATAGAGTTGAAAAGCAATACCTTGTCATGTGAATCTTTTCTATAATGCAATTATATGTTATACTGTTTTGGTTTCTTTTCTAGAGTTGGCGAGTGAAATTGGTAATCATGATTGATTCAAGTGGTATAGATGGTCAATATCTTGCTATTATATGATAAAGAAACCGTGCCGGTGTTTGCGGTAAAAAAAAAAGAATCACAAATGGGCTTTTAAAAAAAAATGAGAAAATAAAATAAAACTTTGTGCTGACCTTAAAAAAAAATAGTAAAATCAAAAAAGAAAAAAGGAGATTAAAAAAATACACGTTTTAAAATGTGGAGAGAGAGTATAGAACGTAGGTAATGTTTGGTAGATGGATTAATTCTTTGATTCGAATCATGATTCGTAGTTCGCTACAGTATTTTCTCTCATAAAAAATACACATAAATTAAAAATAATTTTAATCACATGATTCTAATTTATGAATTAAACGGATTCGTAGTGTGTGCAAAATGTGAAGTAGTGATTAGAAAAAAGGAAATGGTGCAGAAGGTGGTGTGTGTAAAACGTGGGGTAGTGATAAAAACTGTTATGGAATTCTTTTATATAAAGAAAAAAAACTATCCGGAGGACTGATCATCTGAGAAGACGTGCGTGTGTGCAGAAAAAAGTGAGAGAAAACAAAAAAAAGGCTTCTCAAGAGACTCGGTGCGTGTGTGCAGAAAAGTGAGAAAGTAAAAAAAAGTGCGTGTGTGCAGAAAAGTTAGAAAGTAAAAAAAAAAAAAAAAAAAAAAGAGCAAAAAAACGTGTGGGCAGGGAAGAGGGGAGAGAAACAAAAATTTTTTTTGTGTAAATACTTTAAATCAAATCTTATATATATATTTTAAAGTGTGATTATGATTTACTTTTTAATACTTTTTATGAAAATAAATCTCATATGCACTTTATAGTGTGAGATTTTTTATTTACAGCTCTTAATAAATTCTTAATGTACTCATAGTGTGTAGTTTCTCGTTCTTGTTACAATCCTACGATTATCACTAAGACTTAGATTTTTTTTTAGAGATCTATATAAGTGTAATTCGAGTAGAAAACTCATATGAATTACACTTTAAGGATCGGCATATGAAAAATTATGTGCATATGATCTATATTAAAATATTCATATGAATCACATTATACCCGCTAAAAAATAATTAAAGAAAGAAGATTAAAAAAAAATTGATTGATGTCTCCGTTTCTTGTATTTTTTTTAGTCAAAAAGACTAAGAGCCCGTTTGATTAGAGGATTCGTTCTCTGATTTAAATCATAATTCATAATTTGTTATAATATTTTCTCTCAAAAAAATATACGTAAATCGAATATAATTTTAATCTCATAATTTTAATCAGACTCTAAAACAAAAAAAAAAACTGACCGATGGGATGACTCTGTATGACCAGAAAAACTTCAAAATTGTCAATCTGTTAAAGCAAAAAATGCATATATATGTGTGAGAGAAGAATGGAAAGACACTGATACACGTTTTCAAACCTCTGTAATAGACTACCAAGAAGAAAAGAGGAGAGCAAATACTCGGGCTAATAGCTCTACACGTCAATCGAGATGTGATTGATCTTCCTCTTTATTCACTCACGTACACACATATATATCAAAAGTGATGGTTCATATATATATATATATAAATATAAATGAAAGACACGTTAGACCGGATGAAGATGTAGGAAATCAACGGCTTGTTTTTTTTTTTAGTGAAAAATTTAAAAAAATGTAACTTGAGTTACAACTTTATTCGAGTTTATGTTCTTTTAAGTTTAAACTCGAGTGTAAATTCGAGTTCAAACTCGAGTTTAGGACTAAAATTCGAATTCAAGTTTCCACTTCAACTCGAGTTCAGAAATTCGAACTTAAATTAATGAACAATATTTTTTCTATTCTTAAAAATGCTATAACTTTTTCGTTTTAATTCTGATTGAGATGATTTTTTTTCTATGCGTTGACAACGAAAAGACGAATAAAACCATACCTATATACTCTATTAAAATTTTTCATCAGCATTGAGTTTTTATTAAAATACTATCTAAATACAAATTTAAGTTTTGACTCAATCAAACATAAACTCAAAAAGATTCTTATCTCAAAACACCCCGTTCATTTCGCCGATTCGAGTTTAGAATTCGAGTTTTGCTACAGTAAAAAGCTCTCAGAAATAGTCACATCTAACTTTTTTGCTACAGTAAAAAGCTCTCACATAAAATCACATCTCAACTCAAATTATAAACTCGAATTAGCGAAGTGAACGGATGTACACAACCAAACACAAACTCAAGTTACAAGTTCAACTCAAGTTATAACTCAAATTATACTCAAGTTAAACTCCAAAAGAACAAGCCCCAAGTTTCTTTTGAAATCAATTTGTTAGCAAAACAGAAGGGATATACATCATACAATCGGATAAATTGATTTAGATATGATAAAATTTAAAATTAAAAAAAAAAGATAAGGGATAAAGGATAAATTTCAAAATAAATTCAAAATATTAAATACCCAAAAATTTGAACGGAAATAGTAGAAAATAGGCCAATATGAAAAGTTTAAGAAAGTATATAGGTCAATTTTTAGTTATAGAAATTAATAGGCCATAACTTATCAAGTTATGGTTCATAACCAGATAAGTTATGGATAAACTTGTCAAGTTATGGTTCATAGCCAGACAAGTTATGGATAAAAATTGTGAATAACTTGTCAAGCTATGGTTCATAACTAGACAAGTTATGGATGAAAACAATAATTTGGCCTATTTATTAACTTATGTAAACTATTGGCCTATTAATTTTAATTCATCTCAAGTCTTGACCTATTTATCTCTTTCTCTCAAATTTAAAATGCACAAATTGGGCTCTTTTATGGCCCCTAAGCCCAAAAAGATGAGCTCATTGTCTCATAAAACCATATGGTAATTAAATACAATTTTCAAATCCAAAATTCAAATAAAAAAAATCTCAATACCAAATTCAAAAAGGATCCTTTTAATTCCTCATAAGGTCATATACCGGGGAATTATCCAAATACAACTTTCAAATCTAAATTCTAAAGTAAAATTCCAAATTAAATTTTAAAACACTTTTTAATTCCTCATAATGTCATATACCGGGAAATTATCCAAATATAACTTTCAAATCCAAATTCTAAGGCAAAATTCCAAATCGAATTTCAAAAATATCTTTGAATTCCTCTTATGGTCATATATATCGGGGAATTCTCTAAAATCCAACACACAAGGTTTTACCTAATCTGCTGATTTCCGTCTATTTTCCCCGAGTTTTAGTTACGTCTACTTCTTGTTAACAGCGTTTTGTTCTGGCTGAAATACTTGTTAATTTTCAACTAATCTGTCGTAAACTTTCTGTTTTTCCAATGGAGCTACATTTCAAGAATTCGAGTAGCGGATTTGACGGGTTCGCATTGTGGTTTCTTGTTGGCATGATTGATGGCTATTTTGTTGGTTATTTGCTATGTCTATTCTTAGGATACTTTTACCAGAAAGTCTTTCATTTCATGTTCACATTTGATTATTCTATTGCCAAAGGCAATAATATTCTCAAATAGCTACACTAAAAAAGAGAAAAAAAATGTAATCTAGATACCTGGTTACGAAGCTGGTGGGTCTTCGTCAATCGGACAATGATTGTTCACTTTTTTAGGGCGCGTTGATGAGTCCATCCAAGTCTAAAGGTGAACCTTCTTACACAGAGTGATGAGCTTGTTATCAAAAACACAAAATTATGAGCAAAAAGTTTGGACAACGTGTAACTGAAGTACTAGAAGGTGGTTTATGTATATTTATTATTGACAGCAAATCTACTGTTTAGGTTGTTTTCGTGTGGACCCTTGGTGTATGGTCAGCTCCAAAAGCAGAAATATCTTCAATTTCTTGAAAGGGATTTTCCCCACAGGAAATCATAACATATGATGTGTGAACAGGTGATTTTTGTGGGTTCAGAAGCTGGCTCGTGTATTGACATTTCTTCGCCCTTTAATTCTGTTCAAAGTTATTTGTTGCGGAAGAAAGAACAAAGTAAGGAAAGAAGGAAAAAAAAAAGGAATTAGGGGCCCACAAAGTGAGTTTCCTATGGGATATAATATTTTGTTGAATAATTTTATAAGACGCCGGTGTTATTAAGCACCATCTATTAATATATAAGGTGAATTTTGAGCATGAACGCTACAGTTAAACTCATCTTTTTAGTGAGGGTGCTTAAAATTAACAGTGCTCTCAAATATTTTTCTATTTTGTTAGTACGAATAATTTGCGATTGATGGGCAACAAATTTGATCAAAAGTGCTGTGATGCCAAGCTGATATATGCTAAATACGTAAGCAAGGCACGCTTGTTGTATACCTGAAAGAACCATTCCACACACGTTTGATAATAATGGAAGAGGATGTTGACCTTGTCATTGCCCATAGCCGCACCAAGGAGATTTTACATTTATCTCACACACGCAAAAAAAAAAAAAAAAAATAAAAATAAAAATAAAGGAGAGGAGAAAATTTCCACATCACGTGGTCCATGATAGAACAAGCCTTTTCTCCACCAGCTGTTGGAATAGAAAAACAATAAAATATAGTCAATTATGGGATTTGGAAACAGAAAAACAAAGAGAAGACGAGAAAAAAAATGTGGTGGTGGTAATATAGGTTCATGCTTTGACTTTAATGTTGCGCAACACAACAAATAGTTTAGATTTACAAAAATGCCCACCAAAAAAATCCATTATGATAAGGTTGCATAAAGATATATAGCTGAAAAAGTGTACTGATAGCTAATGAATAAGAACACCAAACCAGCACCCAGGGGTGTTGTTGTCAGTTAAAAAAGTTTCATGGGACACAACACATAGGCTCTTTGCATTTAATTTGGAGTGACCTAGACAACTAGTTGTCAATCAAGACTTCTTCTTCTTCTCCTTGTACTCTCTTCTCCTCCTCCTCCTTCTTCCTCCTTTCTAGTCCATTTCATTGTAATAAATTCACACTTCTAGCACCTTTAATTTATCCTGCTTGTCTGCATAATTATTTGCAGCCATGGATATCGTGACCAAACCAACATTAATGCTTCTTCTCTTCCTGTTCTTTTCTCTCAAGACCAATCTCTCTCTTGGAGCTGATACCATCTCCGCAAATGAATCTCTCTCTGGAGACAAAACCGTTGAATCCGGAGGTGGGGTTTTTGTGCTGGGATTCTTCAAACCAGGTAATGCTTCAAAGTACTATATAGGCATGTGGTACAAACAAGTCACTCCCCAGACAGTTGTTTGGGTGGCAAATAGAGAGAAGCCAGTTTCAGATAGATTTTCTTCAGAGCTGAAAATCTCTGATGGGAATTTAGTTCTTTTCAATGAGTCCAAAATCCCGATTTGGTCCACTGGTGTGAACTACACCGGCTCTGCTTCTGTGCAAGCAGTTCTTCATGACAATGGAAACCTCATCTTAAATGATGGATCCAATTCGTCAATATCTTTATGGCAAAGTTTTGATAATCCTGCTGACACATGGTTGCCTGGTGGTAAAATTTCTTACAACAAAATCACCAAAAAACACCAGCGTCTCACTTCATGGAAGAATTCCGAGGACCCTGCCCCGGGCCTCTTCTCTCTTGAGCTTGACATAAGTGACAATTCATATATCATTCTCTGGAACATGTCAAACGAATACTGGACAAGTGGATCTTGGAATGGGGATATTTTCAGCGGGGTGCCTGAGATGAGGCGCAGTTATATCTATGATTTTGAGTTTGTTACGAATGATAATGAAAGCTATTTCACCTATTCGGTCTATAACACCTCTGCTATCAAAATATCCCGGTTTGTGATGGCTGTTTCGGGGCAGGTTAAGCAGCTGAATTGGCTGTCTAGCAACGGATGGAACTTGTTTTGGTCTCAACCGAGACAACAATGCGAGGTTTATGCCTTTTGCGGGGCATATGGAAGCTGCAATGAGGACTCATTGCCGTTCTGTCAGTGTTTGACGGGGTTTAAGCCAAAGGTGCAGAGTAATTGGGATTTGGAGGATTATTCTGATGGGTGCTCGAGGAATATAGAACTTCAATGCGGAAACAATAGCGTTGCTAATGGTGAGACAGATAAATTTCTTTCAATATCTAGCACGTCATTACCGGAAAATCAACAGTCCGTACATGTAGGGAGTTTAGGAGAATGTGAATCGCATTGCCTAAGTAACTGTTCTTGCACCGCTTATGCCTATGATAGCAGTGGCTGTTCCATTTTCACAGGAGAGCTCCTAAATGTGAAGCCGCTTTCAGCAGATGACGGCAATGGAAAGACTCTTTATCTTCGATTAGCAGCCTCTGAGATTCAGAGTAGTGGTAAAGATAATAAGGGAACCGTTATTGGTGTTGTAGTGGGATCAGTTGCAGGGGTAGCAGTTTTCCTTGCTGTTACTGTGTTTTTGATTTTGAGGAGAAGAAAGAAAACGATTGGAACAGGAAAAATGGAGGGTTCATTGGTGGCATTTGAGTACAAAGATTTGCAGAATGCAACCAAGAACTTCTCAGAGAAATTGGGTGGAGGTGGCTTTGGTTCAGTGTTCAAGGGGACATTAGCCGACTCAACTGTAGTAGCTGTGAAGAAGCTTGAAAGCGTTAGCCAAGGAGAGAAGCAGTTCCGATCAGAAGTCAGCACAATTGGAACAATCCAACATGTACATCTTATCCGACTTCGTGGGTTCTGCTCCGAGGGTAATAAAAAGTTGTTGGTATATGACTACATGTCGAACGGCTCTCTAGATTCTCACCTTTTCCATGGAAACAATTCGAATGTCTTGGATTGGAAAACAAGGTACCAAATTGCTCTGGGGACAGCAAGAGGGTTGGTTTATCTTCATGAGAAATGCAGAGATTGCATCATACACTGTGATATCAAGCCAGAAAACATCCTTTTAGATGCTGAGTTTTGTCCAAAAGTTGCAGATTTCGGGTTAGCCAAACTCATTGGAAGGGATTTCAGCCGGGTCCTGACAACCATGAGAGGAACAAGGGGTTATCTTGCTCCGGAATGGATTGCAGGCGTGGCAATAACATCCAAAGCTGATGTTTACAGCTATGGAATGATGCTTTTTGAATTTGTATCAGGAAGGAGAAACTCGGAGCAATTTGAAGATGGGAAAGTGAGGTTTTACCCATCTTTAGCTGCAAGCGTGGTTGTTGAAGGGGGAGATGTGTTGAGCCTATTAGATTCAAGGTTGGAGAGAAATGCAGATGCGGAGGAGCTTGAAAGAGTTTGTAGAGTTGCTTTGTGGTGCATCCAAGATGACGAAGCTCGAAGGCCATCAATGAGTCAAGTAGTTCAAATCCTCGAAGGAATCACGGACGTGAATCTGCCACCAATTCCACGGTCACTCCAAGTTTTTGGTAACAACCATGACAACGTCATTTTCTTTACTGAGTCATCGTCAAGCCAGAGTTCTCAGCCACGGAGTAACGCTTCAACTGCTTCCTCTCATACCAAGAGTACTACCTCTTCGATGAGCTCCAAGACCTAGACAGAAACAGATAGGAGCATCTTTGCCCTTGTTAGTTTCAGTCTCTGCTCTCAGTCTTTTGTTGTTCTCCCTTCTTTTGTGGGTTATCTTTGAGTCAATTGAATAATACAATATGTGTATGATATTAGAAGCTCTATCTGTAGAATTGAAGAAACGGATCCAACAAAAAGATGGAAAGGCCAGCTCATGTTTTCATAATCCAATTAGCTCCTCAATCTGAGCAGAATACTATCAGAACACCTTCAAGCCGATAATATAGTTTTCAATCATGGCCTCTTAGTTTATCTACGATGGTGTCTGTAATTTTTTTGGGGGTCTTTCTTCCCGAGTCTCTGGTACTGTAATAAAGCATATGTTGTTTTCATTAGAGCCTTGGGCTTTTGTATTTTTCCGCACAAGAAGAAGAAAAAAAGAATACAATATAGAAAGGAACAAAAATTAGCACCAGAGTATCTAGAGTACAATATAGAAAACAATACAGAAGAGACCATAATCTATAATAATACCATAAAAGAACTCATCTTTAAATTTATATCTTGCAGCTCGTATTCCAGTAGATTTTTTTTTCTTTCTTTACTAATTACTACCTTGTACCAACTTTTCTCTTTCTGGTATTTGTTGTAAAAACTTTCTACATGAGAAGTGGAATCCTTTTCTTTAGTACGAGGTCTAAAGATTCTGATATCCCTTCTTTAGAATCAAGCTTTACTGTCATATTTTACTGTCATAGACTCGAGAGAAGTAGAAGTCCAAATTCCCAATTACAGGCTCTTATCTGTTGGAGCAGACATAATTACTTAGGGAGAATATTTAGCGAGAATATTTCCAGTAAAATTTCCTTTTAACTTCTCATTTTGGAGTGTCATGGCTCTTCCAAAGAGAAAAGCAACTATAATTCCTAAATGCACATGACACTAAGAAAGTAAGTGCTTTTCTAATATTGCTTTCAAACACCACTACTGATGACTTGAAAAAGATGTTCCTGTGCACCATTTCTTCTCGCTCTTGCTCATTATGTTTTTCTCATTTGTTCTGTTTTTTGTTGCCCCATTTAGTGAATTAAAAAGAACTTGCTCAATTTAGAATAGTCTTAAGAGTGCTAGTTTCTGCTACACTATCTTCTTGAAAACTTGTTCCCCAAATTAATTTAATCCTCTGCATAAGGTATGTGCGTCTCCTTCCAAGTTCCCTTTCTTGTTATGCAAACGTACCATCTTTACAAATTTCCTTGGAAAAAAAGATGGAACGGGTGTAAGACCACTAATATCAGCTGCAAAGAAAGCTTTTTTCCCCTATTGTAGATAGAATTAGAAGATCCAGCCGAGTTTATGACATTCTAAGCAGCATGTTGTTATACAAGAAACATGTTCTTGTATACCATTTATCTTCCCTCTCTTGCTCACGTTGCATAAGGGTGTTAAAAAAAAATCTGGCGAACCGCCCAATCCAAATCAAACTAAATCAAATAGTTAATTACTTTGGATTATTGTGGTTTTGACAGATTTTCAGTCTAATTTTAACAGACGGTTTAGTTAGTGGTTTGGACTCCCTAAACCGCCAAAACTATCCAAAACACCTAACAATGCATCCAAAAATACACTTAATTTTTAATTTTAATTATATTTTTTATATAGATTAATTTTTACCAACCATAATAGAGATTCTACACGGGTTAAATACACCCTACTATATTTTTATTTTTTTGTATTAAAATTGGTGAGCGTTTCTATATTTGTTATTTTTAAATTATATTATAAACTTAAATCTAGTCTTTAGTATTATGGATTAACGATTTTATAATTTTTGTGATATATTAAAAACTTTTTTAGTCTTAAGCTTAAATTACCAAACTGAATCTTCCATAAATTTTTTTTTTTTTTTTTTGGTTTGGTAGTGGTTTGTACAGAAGAACCACTTAGCTCGATACTGATCAGAACCAAAAGTGGACGTTTCTGCTGAGCTATCTTTGAAATGTGTATCTTGCAATCTTGTTACTCTTAATTTAGTCATCCGCAACAGGTATGCATCTTTTCTTTACTCAGCTTCCCAGTATTTTGCAAATTAGGTCATCTACCAATTTCCATGTCTTGTTTCTACCTCAATTTTTTTCTTTCCAAGAGGTACTCAAGAGTAATGTGTTAGATTAGGCTTAGGCCCAAAGGTTTAAAATTAACAAAGCTCAAAGCTCATGATTCAAGTCTATAAAATTGAGTGGATTAGATTTAGCCAAGTGGCTAAATAGTGGCAAAGTAAAATGAATGACCACAAAGCCAATTCTTAACACAAGTTTTTCGTAGCCATAGTTCGTTCTTGGAGCTTATCCTATTCTCACCCTTCAAAAAGAATTCTTATAGTGCGAGAGAAATTTAATTTCTCTAGTTTTTCTTCTTTTGTGAGGTGCTTTTTCAATTTACATGAGAGAGTCGTTCTTATTGTTATCTCTGTGTAATTTAGAGAGAAAGTTGTAATCTCTATTTTTCATAGTGAAATCCTTCTACGCTTGTCCCATGGTTTTTATACCGTCACCTTTGGGGGGTTTTCACGTAAAATACTCTGTGTCCATATTATCTTTATTTTTACTCATTTCTTATTTTACCGTCAGATTTGCCAACAATTGGTATCAAAGCCATCTAGGCTTAGAGTGTTCAAGTGAAATTATTGTTCATGACGGAGTTACTGTTCAAGTATACGGTACTATTCACGTACATGGTACTGTTCATGGTGCGGATAAGTATGGCATAAGTAGGTTCTGCCTAGGAGGCTGGAACTTAAGTGGTCCGCTTGAGACCCTCCACGCCTTTCCTGGGAACTTGCTTAGCAGGGTGGTTCAGTTTAAGAGACTGTCCAGATCTATCCTTTGTTGATAGAATTGGTGTATGCATTTACAATCTTTCTTGAGAATTGCCTAGTCAGTACAGTTACTACTCGGGTACTATTCACAACTATAGTGAAACGATGTGAGTTAAACAAATCATGAAATGGCTTGAAAATTCAAAATAGAGAAGTTCAACGTAAGGAATTTCCTAGTCAGTACAGTTACTACTCTGATACTATTCACAACTATAGTGAAACGATGAGAGTTAAGCAAATCACGAAATGGCTTGAAAATTTAAAATAGAGAAGTTCAACGTAAGCAATTTCATGTTGTGGAAAACGAAGATGCAGGTAATTGTACGGAAGGATAATTGTCTGGTGGCTATCAGAGAAAGACCGTAGGAAATCACGGATGATGGCAAGTGGAACTAAATGGATGGTAATGCTATTGCCAATTTACACATGGCATTAGCAGACAGGGTTCTATCAAGCATGGTAGAGAAGAAAACAGCGAAAGAAATTTGGGATACTCTAACGAAGTTGTACGAGGCCAAGTCACTCCACAACAAGTTCTTCTTAAAGAGAAGATTGTACACTCTTCGGATGGTGGAATCTACATCGGTGACCGACCATATCAACACTCTAAATACTCTATTTTCTCAGCTAATGTCGTTGGATCAAAAAATAGAGGTAGGTGAACGTGCAGAGATTCTACTTCAAAGTCTACATGATTCGTATGATCAACTTATCATCAACTTAACCAACAATATCCTCACAGATCATCTACTCTTTGATGATGTTGTAGCCGCCGTTCTAGAAGAAAAAAGTCAGCGCAAGAACAAAAAAGGTTGGCAAGCTCACAGCAGGCAGAAGCTTTGACAACTGTGGCCCCAGTAGGAGTCAAAGTCATGCATGGTAGATCAAAATCTAGAAGTAAGAAGAAAAACATGAGATGTCACAACCGTGGCAAGAAAGGGCATTTCAAGAGAGAGTTTAGGGCTAAGAAGAGTGAGGAGAAGAATTCTCAAAGAAATGTGGCAAGTACCTCAAATGATCGTGATGTCTTATACAGTGAGGTAACAACAACTGCTGAAGGCAAATAGAAGCTCACTGATGCGTGGATACTGGATTCGGGAGCATCATGGCACATGACCACTAGGAGAGAATGGTTTCATCAATATGAACCAATCTCAGGAGGATCAATGTACATGGAAAATGATCAAGCCTTGAAGATCACTGGTATCGACACTATCAAGCTGAAGATGTACGATGGTACTGTTCGTACTATATAGAAGGTACACCTTGGGAAGGGGATGAAGAAAAATCTATTGTCTCTAGGACAATTAGATAATGGGGGTGCGAGACTCACATTGAGTGCTTGTGGTGATGAAGGCGAAAAAAGTTGCTGCAAATCTGTACATGCTTTTGGGAGAAACACATCAAGAGGGAGAGTTATCTGTTGCATTAACGAGTTTGGGAGAAGACTCAACGATGATGTGGCATTAGAAGCTCGGTCATATGTCGGAACGAGGTTTGACAATTCTCTCTAAACAGAAACTACTCCCTGGGCTAAGCTCGGTAAAATTACCATTTTGTGAGCGTTGTGTTACAAGTAACCAACATAGGTTAAGGTTCAACACATCAAAAGCTAAGAGCAAAGGCATCTTAGAATTGATCCACTCTAATGTTGGCAAGTACCGGTATCATCCCTCGGAGGGGCGAGATACTTTGTATCATTGATTGATGATTGCTCCAGGTAATGTTAGGTGTATCCAATCAAAAGGAAAGCATATGTTTTTAAAGTGTTTAAAGTTTTCAAAGCGCGGGTGAAACTTGACTCTTAAAAGAAGATCAAGTGTCTAAAGACTGACAATAGAGTAGAATATACAAGAGATGAGTTTGATGCATTCTGTCAAAAGAAGGCATCAAGAGGCAGTTCACGGTGGCGTACACTCCTCAGTAAAATGGAGTGATAGAGCTGATGAACATAACATTATTGGATAAAACAAGAGCAATGTTGAGGACTGCAGGTCTAGCCAAGTCGTCTTGGGTAGAAGCAGTTAAAACCGCCTATTACGTGATTAATTGGTCTCCACCAACTGTGATTGATCTAAAAACGCCAATGGAGATGTGGACTGCTAAGCCACCCGATTATTCTCAGTTACATATATTTGGAAGTCTTGTGTATGTCATGTACAATGACCAAGAAAGATCGAAGTTGGATCCGAAATCTAGAAAGTGTATCTTCTTGGGGTATGCTGTTGGTGTTAAGGGGTCTCGCTTGTGGGATCCCACTGCCCACAAGATTGTCATAAGTAGAGATGTCATATTTGTAGAGGATAAATTGCAAGAGAATGGAGACGATAGCACTTTAAAGGAGAAGTCAGAGACTACTACGGTTCATGTGGATGATAAGCAAGATGAATATCTAGTTTATTCTAAAGCAGTACCAGAGCACAAAGATCAAGAACTAGTCATGTCTGAGGCTTTCGAAGTTCGTCAGTCAACTCGTGAAAGAAGACCACTAGTTTGGCACTCAAATTATGTTATTGAGAGCAATGTTGCATATTGTCTTTTAACAGAGGCTATAGAGCCATCAACTTTTCAGGAGACAATCAAAAGCTCAGATGTATCTCTGTGGATGGCAGCAATGCAAGAAATTGAAGCCTTACACAAGAACATGATGTGGGATCTTGTTTCGCTACCACGGGGAAGGAAGGCCATTGGAAACAAATGGGTCTACAAGATCAAGCGCGATGGTAATAACCAAGTGGAGCGGTTTCGTGCAAGGTGAAAGGATATGCTCAAAAAGAAGGTATTGACTTCAACAAAACATTTTCACCTGTGGTTCGACTCACTATAGTTCGAGTAGTCTTGGCAATGTGTGCTATGTTTGACCTACATCTAGGGCAACTAGATGTGAAAACTAATTTTTTTCATGGAGATCTTGAAGAAGAGATTTATATGCTCCAACCAGAAGGCTTTATGAAAGTAGAAAAAAGAGAACTTGGTTTGCAGGTTGAACAAATCTCTATACGGTCTCAAACAGGCGCCGGTGTGTTGGTACAAGCGATTTAATTCCTATATCATAAGCCTTGGGTACAACAGACTCAGTGCAGACCCTTATACGTATTTTAAGAGGTTTGCTCATAAAGATTTCATCATTTTGTTGTTGTACATGGACGACATGTTGGTTGCAAGCCCTAACAAAGATCGAGTGCAAGGATTAAAGGCACAGTTGGCTAAGGAATTTGATATGAAGGACTTGAGACTAACGAACAAGATTCTAGGGATGCAAATTCACTGAGATAGAAATAATAAGAAGATTTGGCTTGTGCAAAAGAATTAATTGAGGAAGGTCTTGCAGCGCTTCAACATGCAAGATTGTAAGCCAATCTTTACCCCCTTCCTGTTAATTTCAAGTTATCTTCCTAGATGTGTCCTAGCAATAAAGCAGAGAGGAAGGAAATGTCTCGCATGGTATATGCATCAGCAGTGGGTAGCCTAATGTTCGCTATGATCTATACAAGACCAGACATTACACAAGTAGTAGGAGCGGTTAGTAGGTACATGGCGAATCCTGATAAAGAGCATTAGAGTACTATCAATAGGATCCTGAGATACATTAAGGGTACCTCAGATGTTGCATTATGTTATGGACGATCGGAGTTTATTGTCAGGGGTTCTATGGATTCAGATTTTGCAGGTGATTCAGATAAAAAAAAATCCACTACAGGCTATGTGTTCACACTTGCCGGAGGAGCTGTAAGATGGATTTCAAAATTGCAGTCAGTTGTAGCATTATCTACATGAAAAACAGAATACGTGGCGGCTACACAAGCTTGTAAGGAAGCAATTTGGATTAAAAGGTTATTAGAGGAGCTCGGGCACAAAGAAGGGAAAATTCTTTTGTTTTGTGATAGCTAGAGCGCCTTGCACATTGTAAGGAATCCAGCCTTTTATTCCAGGACGAAGCACATATGAGTTCAATTTCACTTTGTTCGTGAAGTAGTGGAAGAAGGAAGTGTGGATATGCAGATGATTCACACCAAGGAAAACTTAGCAGATGCATTGATCAAGCTGGTAAATATTGACAAGTTCAAGTGGTGTAGATTCTCGTGTGGCCTAGCAGAAACATAAGCAGCATGACAGTGTCAAGGTAGAAAGGATGGTGTGGAGACATGATTGATTCTCAATCAAATCTCGAAGTGGGAGAAATGTTAGATTAGGCTTATGCCCAAACGCTCAAAATTAGCAAAGTCCAAGGCTCATGATTCAAGTATACAAAATTATGTGGACTAGATTTAGCCAAGTGGCTAAATGATGACTAAGTAAAATGAATGGTCACAAATTGACCAATTCTTAACCACAAGTTTTTCGTGGCCACGGTTTGTTCTTGAAACTTTTATAAGGGGGCTTGGAGGAAGGGCTTAAGCATCTCAGTCTCACCCTTCAAAGAGAATTCCTATAGTTTGAGAGAAATTTAATTTCTCCAGTTTTTTATTCTTTTGTAAGGTGTTTCTCCTATTTATATGAGAGAGTGGTTCTTATTGTTCTCTCCGTGTAATTTAGAGAGAATGTTGTAATCCCTATTTTTCATAGTGAAATCCTTCTATACTTATCTGTGATTTTTACCCTCTCTTTTAAGGGTTTTTTTACATAAAATACTTTATGTCTAATTATCTTTATTTTTATTTATTTCTTATTTTACCACCAGATTTGTCAACATAATGCACGGTCTTTATTTATTAATTTCAAGTAGGAAATTATAGGTGTAGTCAATTTCTCTGTTCAAAAGACAATGGTATCTCTCTCTCGACATCTCTCTGTTTTTTTTTTTTTTTCCTTCAGTTCACACTCATGAGTGTCACGTGTTTGGAAAGTCCAAGCAAAACATTCACATATAGACTAATTCGTACGATGGTTAATTATAAGAAAGAACAAAATGAATGTTTCTTGGTACACTATTCTTAATAATAAGTAATTTTGCTTCAAATATCTTGATGAATTCCGCGGAACACGTTATCGTTCTAAGAGTAGTCTGAATTCCAAAGTATAAAACTAAGTGACCATTGATCTTGTGGAGCACTAAGATTTCTATCTTTCCAAGTTTGCTCTGTCTATGTTCTAAGAGTCAAAGCAAGTGAGGTTGATGTTATGTGGGTTTTGAATTAGAT
The DNA here is from genome assembly GCF_000414095.1 of Morus notabilis. Lineage (NCBI taxonomy): Eukaryota > Viridiplantae > Streptophyta > Magnoliopsida > Rosales > Moraceae > Morus > Morus notabilis. The sequence continues at coordinate 742,762 of NW_010360880.1, read as the reverse complement.
CTCTATTCCTATTCGCTGGATGGTCAATGTTGGTAATAAGTTTGTGTCTTATTTCTTCATTTTTTGGTCAGTTTTCCATTTCTAGAATACTATTCCTAAGTCCAGCCCACCATGATGATGATTGGTTTATAATTTAAACCATTAAAGGGGATTGAAGGGTCAAAGAAGACCTTTTCAAATCACATTCCAGAAGTCAAACCACAAAAAGAAAAGAGAGATCCTATCATGCTTGAAAAAAGGCAATGCATTGGTATGATATTACTAGCATCAATTTCCTAAATATTTCGACGAGCTAGTATTTATGAAGTTCACATTTCAATCCTTTTTTCTTTTGTGGAATTTTTATTCTTCAATCTCGACTGCGGAAAAACTTTGAAGATGGAAATAATCCATGACACATAATAAGCTTGGGTAGAGAGATATCATCTTATGTTTGATAGAGATTATGAGCTTATGTTACAGCGTATAACTTGAAGAGACATGACTTAGCTTAAGTCCTAGTAAGGATCATAATTCGATGTTTTAGAATTCCAATTTTAGCCTTCGACGTTGTTGTGGGGTTAGAACTACGTTTTCTATTGAATCTTCTTCGCTATTGGTCTTCTTCGCTATTGGAGGTGGCTAGGATGACAATGGACTTAGTCACTTGATCAGTATTATCATCTCACTTTGACCAAATCAAATTCTTATTAAACAATGGAGTTGAAACTTTCTTGCTATATAATAACTTAACCGCTTCATATCTTGGCAAACGACCTTAAACATCTGTCTAAAAACTGGAACTTGTTTTCTACCCTGTCTCCACATTGACACAAAAGGCCTACCTTCATTCGAAAAATTTACGCAGCCATGGATGTGAACACCAACCCGATATCCATGCTTGTTCTTCTCATCTTATGCCTATTTCTCAGAAGCCATATCTCGCTTGGAGCTGATACCATCTCTGGAAACCAATCACTCTCTGGTAACCAGACCATTGTCTCTGAAGATGGCGTCTTTGAACTGGGATTCTTCAAACCCAGTAATGCTTCAAAATACTACATAGGCATGTGGTACAAACAAATCACTGAGAAGACAGTAGTTTGGGTGGCGAATAGAGAGAAACCAGTCTCTGACACATATTCTTCAGAGCTACAAATCTCAGATGGTAATTTAGTTCTCTTCAATGAGTCCAAAGTCCCAATTTGGTCCACAAATGTGAACTCCACCAGATCTCCTGAAGTGAAAGCAATTCTTTTGAATGATGGAAACCTTGTGTTAGAAGATGGATCGAATTCGTCAAAACGACTATGGGAAAGTTTTCTTAATCCAGCTCATACATGGCTCCCTGGTAGTAGAATTGGGTATAACAAGAAGACCAATACAAAGCAACTCCTCACTTCATGGAAGAGTTCAGAGGATCCGGCACCCGGCCTCTACTCCCTTGAGATAGTTCCCAATGGCAAATCTTATATAATACGGTGGAATAGGTCTCGACAGTATTGGACGAGTGGAGATTGGAATGGAGCTATTTTTAGCAAGATCCCAGAGATGAGGCTCAATTATATCTACAATTTCAGCTTTGTCCCAAATGATGAGGAGACCTATTTCACCTATTCTGTTTACCCCTCTTCTCGTACAATATCTAGATTTGTGATGGATGTTTCAGGGCAAATCAAGCAACTATCACTTTTGTCTGACAACAAATGGAATTTGTTTTGGGCTCAACCAAGACAACAATGCGAAGTTTATGTTTTTTGTGGGGCATATGGCAGCTGCAGTGAGAAGTCCTTGCCCTTTTGTCATTGTTTGACCGGGTTTGAGCCAAAGATGAAGAGTGATTGGGATTTGCAGGACTATTCTGGTGGGTGCACCAGGAAAACCAAACTTCAGTGTGGAAACGACAATCCAACAAATGGCGAGAGAGATGGATTCCGCAAAACTCCCAACGTTTTGTTGTCTGAAATTGAACAACCTGTCCAAGTAGGGAATACTACGGCATGTGAATCAACCTGCTTAAATAACTGCTCTTGCACGGCTTACGCTTATGACAACAGTGGTTGTATGATTTGGATGGGAGATCTCTTGAATGTTCAACAGCTTGAAGAAGATGACAACCGTGGAAGAATGCTCTACATTCGGGTAGCAGCTTCAGAGTTGAAGAGTTCTACAAACGAGTTTAAGAGTACTAAAAGTAGAAAGGGACTAATTGTTGGTGTTGTAGCGGGGTCAATATTTCTCCTAGGCCTTATTTTGTTTTTTATTTTGAGACGAAGAAACAAGGTTTTCGGAACAGGCAAAGTGAAGGGTGCATTGGTGGCATTTGGTTATAGAGATTTGCAGAATGCAACGAAGAACTTTTCGGAGAAATTGGGCGGAGGAGGCTTTGGTTCAGTGTTCAAGGGTACTTTGCCTGACTCTACTATGATAGCAGTGAAGAAGCTTGAAAGCGTTGGCCAAGGGGAGAAGCAATTCCGAACAGAAGTCAGCACAATCGGGTCAATACAACACGTTAATCTTGTTCGACTTCATGGTTTCTGCTCTCAAGGTACTAAAAGGTTGTTGGTCTATGGTTACATGTCTAATGGATCTTTAGACGCTCACCTTTTCCACGAGAAAAATTCAAATGTTTTGGTCTGGGAAACAAGGTACCGAATTGCTCTAGGGATAGCGCGAGGGTTGGTTTATCTACATGAGAAATGTAGAAACTGCATCATACATTGTGACATTAAGCCTGAAAACATCCTTTTGGATGACGAATTTTGTCCAAAAGTGGCAGACTTCGGGTTAGCAAAACTCATGGGAAGGGACTTCAGCAGGGTCCTTACAACCATGAGAGGGACAAGAGGATATCTCGCACCAGAGTGGATTGCAGGAGTGGCAATAACATCGAAAGCCGATGTCTACAGCTACGGGATGATGTTGTTTGAACTGGTGTCAGGAAGGCGAAACGCTGAGCAATCTAAAGACGGGAAAGTCAACTTCTTCCCAACATTGGCTACAAGCATATTAGTGGAAGGAGGCAACGTCCTTAGCCTATTAGACCCGAGGTTGGACGGTAACGCGGACATAGAAGAGCTTGAAAGAGTGTCTAAAGTTGCTTGTTGGTGCATCCAAGATGAAGAATCTCATAGGCCATCAATGGGTCAAGTAGTTCAAATCCTTGAAGGAATTATGGAGGTGAATTTGCCCCCAGTTCCGGGATCTCTCAAACTTTATGTGGACAACAAGGAGAGCATAATTTTCTTCACGGAGTCCGAGTCAAACGAGAGTTCCTCATCAACTTCATCCCAGGCCAAGGGCACAAACTCTTCTATCTGTGCCAGCTCTTGAGGCGAGATCAAAACATAACAACAAATTCTATTATGTCTCTTTTTCAGTTTCCTTTCCATGCTCTGCCTTTCCCCTGTTTTTTAAGGCAATGAATAGTTTTGTAATGACTTGTATTAAGGTTGTAAAATTAATGTGTTCCCATAGTATAATTGTCCATTAGAGCTTCGTTGCTATCTAACAGTTTCTCATCGCCAAATTATATGGCGACTTTTAGAAACTTTTTATTTATTATTTATTTATTTTATTGCCTTTAAGGTTTTTACTTCCCTTTTTTGTTTCCAATACAACCTGATGAGTTCTGTTAACAATAAGGATCATATAAGCTTTGGGTGTTCGGGAGCTTGATTGTCTTACTATTAACTTACTGGAAGCATGCCAATCAAGCTCTATAGTATCAAGTTGTCCTTGCTGTGATATTCAAAATGAGTTTGTACTACCTTTTACATAATATATATATATATATTTACGACGAGAATGAGCAACTAACAAAAGAAAGAACTAGACATCTCAAGGTAAGCACCCTTTAGATCCTCCATCCTGGACCAAGCTCCTCACTCAAATTTTATTAAAAATAAAAATAAAAAAATTTCTTGATAACCCTATAAAATAGAGTTATTTCTTCTCTTATTTACTTCTAAATTGACTTTGTTCATAATATATTTTATGACTGAAGAATTTATGAAATTAATATAAGTATTCTTGAATTCTGTAGTAAATTTTATGTTAAGTTCATGTTTTATGAGTAAGTAAATTCGGTCGATAAATTTTCGCCGTTATTTAAGGCATAAGATTTTTTAGTCCGTATACAATTTAAGAATCTTAATTTCAAAAATCTCCAAGTACAGTACGGTATTAGCAGCGTACCGAGGAACGCTTTGACATTAAAGAGAAATTCTTAATTGCCGAACAGATAAGTTGAAGTCTAACAGTCGGAATATTACGTGATTAAGAGTTTAGTTCGATATTGAACTATTCGGAGAATTGGTATCGGATTATAAATAAACAGTAGAAAAGGAACCGTTAGATACTAAAACTTCATGTTAGCTAAGTTAATCTCCTACAGTCGGTATAAACTTTGATTGCTTGAAATGGAATCTTAAGGGATAAGATCAAAGTACAAGATAAGATGTGAATTTATGGAGATTAGACATGAGTTGATAGTGATTTGATGGAGTAATTATGAGATTCTTTTCTCTCTTTTTTTCTCCGCTTATGGCCGGCCATGCATAGGGGAATAAACCAAATTTTTTTTGTTAATTAAGCTAGCTTAATAGGTTTAATTAAGAGCTAAGAGGAGATTAAGCAAAAGTCTATAAATGTCAAGTCATTAGTGCAAGCATCAATTTGGTCTATTTTGCACATATTCTCTCCTTTCCTACACACAAAAACCGGCCCCTCTTTCTCTCCATTTCTTCTCAAATTTTTCTCAAACTCTCCTAATCCTAAGCCATTAGCAAACATTAGAAGAAGAAGAAGAAGATCAAAGTGTCCTAGGAGGAGTCTAGCCAAGGATCTTTTTTCAAGGAGGAAGACCAAGGTGATCAAAGTGTTCTAGGAAGAGTCTAACCAAGGATTTTCTTCAAGGGTATAAACTCTAAACCTTTCTCCTCTATTTTTCTACCAAAGTTTAAGTTGTAAATTATAGATGTAATTTGTGGTTCTTAAGGAAATAAGTTTGTAATAAAGGTTTGTGAATTTTATGATAGTTTTGGTGTGTTTTGAGGTTAGTTTGATTAGTGGTATTTTATGATTGGTTTAAGTTTTGTTTATTTTGATTAGAGGAAAAATTTTTCTAGTTACTTTGAACGCGGAAATGAGGATCTTACAGCGAGATTTTTTAGTAACTATAAGTTTAAACTTATAGTTCTCGATGTTTTGAACGTTTTTCCGTAACTGTGAAAAAACTCAGTTTTAATTCTAAGCGCAAGTTTTAAGCTGCTTTTCAAAATACTGCAAAGCTGTCCAAAAAACTTTTTCAAAACTGGCAGCCACTATTTGCAGCCAAACGAGCCATTTAGAGGCTGAATCTCAGTTTTCTCAGAACACGAAAGTTTTAGATCTCGACGAGACAAAGAATTTTTGTGAAGAACAAATTTTTAGAATCCGACTCTAAGATGCTGTAAATTATAGATTTCTAAAACTGCATAGTTTTAACTGAAAAAAAAACTAACACAGTTTTAGTTCCTAACAAGAAGAGTTCATCAAAGAACCCGAGATGTGATTTCAGTAAAATTCTATAGTTTTAGACCTTGCTTTAACAAAAAAATTCATGAAGAAAGTTTTCGAGAAAACCGTTTCTAAGATATAGTTTCACGGTGGTTTATAAACTAATTATAAAATGACTTATGAAATAGTTTCAAAAGTCGGTATTGGACAGAAAATTTATTTAGGACTGATAATGAGACTTTAGTACTTGTAACCAAATAAATGTGCAATCGTTTGTTTTATGAAAATCGAACAATAGTTTCTTTTAAAACCTTAATAGCTTTCGAGCAAAAACATTCAAACGAGAACTTACGAGCCCAATATGTTAGCCCCGTAGAATTTTCCAGTTAGAATCAGGTCCAACGCCTGTATTAGTTTAAAAACTCTCACTCAAGTCTAAATTTTAACGGTCTAGAGTTAGAACGTCTTTATTAAGTCTCTAGGCTAAATTGGGCCTTAATAATAAAACAAGCCTAATAAGGTAATTTATGGGGATTAGTTGCTAGATTGGATAATTAATTAATCAGAAATTAATTTTTAACCTAGGCATATGTATGTTAAGGGTAATTAAGAAAAATATGATTATAAGAATTTAATAAATTTGATCCTTATACTAAATACGAGATTTTACAATGCTTTAATAAAGAAAAGGAAAACATGCCTTAAATAAAGGATTAAATTCCTTTATAAGCTTGCTAAATTAGAACAGCAAACAACACTTAATCTGACACTTTCAATGGGTGTTCATTTTCAGAAATAAGAAGAAAAATAATAGATTATTTTGGCGAATAGTGAATTCTAGCTCTGTGAAACAGGTAAATAGGGATCTCGCATACAATATGAATATATTTTAAATAAAATGTTACACATGATATATATGCATGTTTATGCTTTATGTCATAGTATGCAATGCCATGCTATGCCATGCTGCATACTCCTTAATATGTCAAGTGAAACTTATAAGAATAATTTCAGTTGAGTGTCGTATCAGCCTCTAAGAGAGAGGTAACTAAGACTCCGTGAGGGAGATAGAAAAAAAAGAATATAGTAAATTAAATCATGGTGTCGTTGGGGACCTTGCAAACCCTCACGTCCCGATGATTGTGCGCAAATGGTATGAGCACTCGGGCCCATCAGTAAGCAAGATAAGATCATATAATTAAGTCTTTAATAAGTCATGATTATAATTAAGCATAATTGACTCATGCATATTTGTTCATGTGAACTTACAGTTATTTTATGAGAGATAGTTCCTACTTACTGAGCGAAAGCTCATTATAGAATATTTATACTGGGCGTAAGCAACCTGCATCTAATGCCTAATGGACTGATGGTGAGGCAACGGATGAACGATTTGGAGATTGGGGAATTGATACAACTTGTAATTATTTCCGCAAAAAGTTTTATGTAATAAATACTTTTGCTAATTAGAACTCTGAAACTATAATTTAAATGATGTAAGTAAACAAGACTTGAAGATCAAGTATATACATATATATTAAAAGATGAATATGTTGAGATATAAATATTTTGTCATAATTAAGAAAGAAATTCAAAATTTATGTTTACTATAATAGTTTTAAAAAAATGTTCTGTAAATTTTAAGAAATTCTAGCAAGTATATATGTTAAGGTTAGTATAGTGATGGCTACTTAGAAAGATTGTCACAGTTTGAGATTTTTATTTGTTTTATTTGATTTTTAGTTTAGTTTTCTTTCATTTTATTTTGCTTCATTTTATTTCATTATTAGTTTATTTTAGCTAGGTTTTCCCTCTAATTATTCAATTATCTCATTTGTGTAGGTTAATTAGGTGAAATGGCTTTGGAATCGTATATGGGATTAAAAATTCAAAAAGAAAGTCGGGTTGAGGTTCCCACACGTGCACACAATCGGACGTCAAAGTCCCCATAAGCGTTCCTTTGCTCCAGCCAACCTTATTGCGCCACATGTCCTTGCTTGCGTCAGCCAGCCCTAATTGCCTTCCTCCTCTTGTGTTGCTGACGTGAATCAAAGGCTATTTATAGCCTATTTTCCAAGCCGCAAGGTGAGGGAGGAGATCCCTTTGCACGAATTTTTCCAACACATAACCAAGAGAATTAGAGCTCCCTTGGAGAGCTGATATAGAAAATATTTGGGGAAATTATTTTGGAGAATTTTGGGATCACTTCTTTAGGATTATTATTTTTAGGTTTAGGATTTTTAAAGCAGAAAATATTTTGAAGAATAAGAACTGAAGATTGAAAATTAGAGAGTAAAGTCTGGAGATCGGTGACACTTCTATATGAGTTTTTTTTTTTTTTAATTTTCTTTTCTTTATATTTTTGTGATTTGAAATATTGGAACCCTTAGTCTATTTTAATTTAATTATGTTTTAGTTTTATTTTGTTAGAGCTCTGATTTAGTCTGCTATGATATTTTAATTTCTTTTATTCGAGTTATTTATTTTTATTTTCTAAGATTGACTGTTCATCATTTTTTTAATGCTTCTAATTAATTGGCCACTAATTAGATGATTGGTTAATTATAATAGAACTGAAAGGGAAATTACGTGTCTAGTTCATTGTGTTGAATACCAAAAATTGCATGCAAGAGAGGAATATACTTGCATGGTTTGTGTGGTCGCTACATTAAAATCATAAAATTTAATGACTGCTTGATTGTTGTAATTCACATAGGAATATAGTGGGTTAGCAATTGAGAGGATTTTTGGTGTAACTTGGAAGAGAGCATTGAATAAATTAAGGATTTTCGACTGTCATCTTGGATAATAAATTTGAATAATGAAAATTAAGAAATTAAAGTGAGTTAATTATGGTGTAATTAGTTGCTCTAGTGTTTTAATTATTAGGTTTTAGGATTTTCGACTGTCATCTTGGATAATAAATTTGAATAATGAAAATTAAGGAATTAAAGTGAGTTAATTATGGTGTAATTAGTTGCTCTAGTGTTTTAATTATTAGGTTTTATTTTTTATTATTTTAGTTGCTTTTCTTTTTTTTTTTTATAATTATTCTCATTTATTCGGTTGTTCAAATAATTTTAGGGTTAAATAATTTTTATACTCAATTGAAATTAACACAATTCTCGCTTATTACTTTATTATTTTTCACAACATTTCTCAACAATGGAAATGGAAAGTAACAACAAACCAACATCACATTAGTGTATTACTTTAAAAAAAATGCTCGTCTCTCAAATTTTAAATTCTCGCGCCAAGTTCCTTATTCAAATTTATCAAAAATGCTTGATTGTCTTATTGTTAACCAAATGAAGATATATTACTTAGAACATGAAAATCGTGATTGCAAACAGAAACTAATAGCGAAGACTGTGCATTAGTGTAGAATAATCATTTGATTGCATTCTTTATTAATTTTAGATGCTTTACTGAAGGTCTAAACCGACCGTCACTTAAAGAGTATAAATAAGAAACGGCACGAATTAAAAACGACAAAAACAAGGAGAAAAAATATTCGCAAAAAATGGTCGTTTTTAAGCTATTTTAAAATAAATTGACCCCATTTTGTAAAATTACGAAAATGTGTGATTTTTGAAATTGCTAATCAATGATGTACTAGTTAACTTAGTGATTTGCCATTGATTAACCAGTTTTGACTAATAATTTACTGGTTTATTAGTGATAAACTATTGGTAAATCATTGATAAATGTTAAACACTGTAGTAAAAAAAGGGGAAAAAAAAGGGAAAGAAAATCCCATTTTCCTGAAAAAAAAAGTTAGGTAAATAGGTTGCCAAAATTGGCCATCCACTTAATTTTCCCAATATTTAACAGTAAAAAACGATGATCATTAAGAAATGATGACAAAGTGAAAGTTGTTAGAAAACGACACTCAAAACTGAACAACAATGAATGCAAAGACGACGCCGGGGAAAACGATGACCATGAAGAAACGATGACAAGGTGAAAAGTTGTTAGAAAAACGACACTCAAAACTGAACGACAATGAACATGAAAACGACGTCGGGGATATACAGACGACAAGCATGGAGAAAACAACAACGTGGAAACCACGATAAAAGGTTGTACATCTCGGATTTATTATTTTTGAACCTTGATTCATTGAAATCTTCAGGTTCAGAAACCCATCGAAATAAATGCCGTAGACATAAAGGAGAAGTTAACAGTTGACTCAGCCAAAGTTGAAATAGATTTGGACCGCAAGAAATATCTAGCATTGGTCTTCCACTTCAATCATACCAGGAGGATATTTCTTTGGATTAGTCCATCCTAACAATATTAGTTTAAAAATTCATAAAAATCAATTTAAACTTAGCTATCTTAGTCGACGAATTATGAGGATTGTGTCATATTGGTTCTTCAATTTTTAATTTCGATATATTATTTTATAAACTTTGATTTTTTTGATGGTCTTAGTTTCCCACACTAAAATTGGCTGATGACTTCTTAAATTTCCTTAAAATAATCCTGTCCTGATTGAAATTTTACTGAAATAGTAACTTTAAATACAAAATGTTATAACTTTAATTTTAACAACAATGAAGATACACTTTACATCTTTTTTAATTGGTTTAGTAAAATTTTTAGTTATTATGGGATTGAGGCGTTATTCTCTCTATGAAGTTTTAGAAATTCTTCGTTCAATTTAGTGTCAAAAATCAAAACAGTAAACGACAAAAAATTTAGAGATTAATTTGGAAAAATTAAAAGTTTAGAAGAACAAATTGTAATGATGAAGAAAATCTCAGAATTTAAATAATATAATTTATATATTTAAGTCAAGGATTTCTTTTCTAAAAACTATTATGCTATATTTTGTGATGGAAGGATTTATAGAACTAATATCAATATTCTTAAATTCTGTAGCAGATTTTATGCTAAGTTCATGTTTTACGATTAAATAAATTCGATTGATAAATTCTCACCGTAATTTAAAGCAGAAGAATTTTCAGTACATATACAGTTTGTAAATCTTAATTCTAAGAATCTCCAAGCATAATACGATGTTAACAACGAACAAAAAAAAAAGCCTTAATTGCCAAACAGTTAGGTTGAAGTCACGAGAAAAGTTCTTATAGTAGAAAGGTAAAATGTGAGCTCGGGAGTTGACACCCTCAGAAACAATGTCATTCCCAAAATATGATGCAGAAAATTTAAGTTTAGAATTAGGTTGAAGTCACGAGAAAAGTTCTTATAGTAGAAAGGTAAAATGTGAGCTCGGGAGTTGACACCCTCAGAAATAATGTCATTCCCAAAATATAATGCAGAAAATTTAAGTTTAGAATTTGTTTAGTCTAGAATAAATTTCAAGACTTGAAACAATTCGAAATATTACGCGAGTAAGAATTTAATGTGACATCGAAGTAGTCGGGGATTAATATTGAACTGTAAATAAGCAGTAGAAAAGGAACCGTAAGAAACTGAAACTTCCTGTCAGCTAAGTTAGTTCCTTACAGTCAGTATAATTTTTATCTGTTTCAAGGGAACTTAAGAGATGATACAAATGTACTATAGTAGGTTAAGATTTGGTTGGATGAGATATTATTTAATGGGGTAGGTGAAGAGTAATCATGATAATTTTTTTCTCTCATTTCCTTCACTTGGCCGGCCATAGTTAAAGGAATTTTAACTAAAATTTAGTTAATTAAGTAAGTTGAGTAAGGGGTTAAACATAATTACCCAATTGTCTATAAATAGAACTATCTTAATCAAGGCCTCACTTTAGCTCTATTCTCCCCTCTTTCTCTATACCACAACGGGCCACACCTCTCTCTTGTACCCTCTCAAAATTTTTCACTCATCCTTCTAAACACAAAGCACTAGTCTAGGATCTCAAGAAGAAGAAAGGGACTAAGGTGTTCTAGAAGGTATCTAGCTAAGGATTTTCTTTAAGAGTATGTTTGGTAGGAAAGAAAAGTAGAAGGAAGGAAGAAGGTGGAGGGATTTTGGGAGGGAAAATGAAAATGTAGGTTGTTTGGTAGGAGAAAAAAGAGAAAGGAAGAGAAAATAGAGTGGAAAATAATACATGTGGGCCCCACCATTTTTTTTCTTTCCACAAGTGGGCAGAAAATGAGATGGAAAATGGGGACAACTCATTAAAGTGAGCAAAGTTACTAAACTACCCTTTTCTCCATCAACATCCAAGCAAAAAATTTAAGGGTATAAAAGTAATTTACGAGTAAGATTTTTTCTTTCCTCCCAATTTAACTTCCAATACCAAAGAAGTGAAGGTAATCTCATTTTCTTTCCATCTTCTCATACCAAACAACATAAAAGAAAATTAATTCCCTTTCCATCATTGCTATTTTCCATCACTTCCATATTTCCTTTCTATCATATTTTCTTTCCTTCCTACCAAACATAGCATAAGGGTAAAACTCTAAACCTTCTCTTTCTTGTTTCTAGCAAAATTTGAGATTTAGAAATGCTCTTCTCAAATTTTTCCACTCTTCTAATTCCAAGTCATTAACAAACCTTAGAGGAAGAAGAAGGTGATCAAAGTGTTTTAGGAGCAGCCTAACCAAGAATCTTCTTCAAGGATATAAACTCTAAACCCTTTCTCTAATTTTCTACCAAAGTTTAAGTTGTAAATCATGGATGTAATTTGTGGTTCTTAAGAAAAATAAGTTTGTAATAAGGGTGTGTGAGTTTTATGTTGGTTTTGTGTATTTTGAGGTTAGTTTGATTAGTATTATGTAGTATGCTTATACTTGGTTTAAGTTTGCTTATTTTGGGTTAAAGGTAAAATTTTCTGTTTACTTTGAACGCGAAAATGAGGATCCTAGAGCGTGATTTTTCAGTTATTCTAAGTTTAAACTTATAGTTCTTGATATTTTGAACGTTTTTCTATGACTGTTACAAAATCCAGTTTTAATTCTAAATGAAAGTTTTAAGCCATTTTCAAAAAGGCCTCAATGCTGTCCAAAACAGCTTCAAAAAAAAAAAAGAAAAAAAACTAGCAGCCAAACGGGTCCTTTAGAGGCTGAATATCAGCTTTCTCTGAAAATGATAATTTTAGATCCCTACGAGATGAAGAATTTACCGTAAAGAATAGATTTTCAAAATATGACTCTAAGATATAGTAAAATGTAGATTTTTGAAACTAGATAGTTTTAACCGAACAAAACTAAAACAATTTTGTTTTTTTTTTTAACAAAAGTTATCAAAGAACCCGAGATGTGATTTTAGCAAAATACTATAGTTTTAGACCTCATTTTAATGGAAAAATTCATGAAGAAAGTTTTCAAGAAGAATGATAGTTTCTTTTGAAACCTTAACAGTTTTTGAGCAAAAACATTTGAACGGAAACTTACAACCCAAATGGGTTAGATCCTTAGAATTATGAAGATTAGATATGGGTTCAACGCCTGCATTAATTCAAGAGACCCCGCTTAAGTCTAAATTTCAACGGTCTAAGAGTTAGAACGCCGTTACTAAGTCACTAGGCCAAATTGGGCCTTAGTGATAGAACAAGTCCAATAAAATTTATGGAGAATAAGTTATTAGATTGGATAATTGATTTCAATCTAGACATATGTATGTAAAGGGTAATTAAGGAAAGGAATACATGACTAAAGTAAAGGATTTGATTTCCTTCATAAGCTGCTAAAATAGAATAGGAAACGATAATTAATCTCACACTCTTAATTGGTGTTCATTTTTAGAAGTAAGCAAGTAAGAGAATAGGTTGTTTGGCGAATAATGGATTTCAACTCTGTAAATCAGATAAGTAGGAACCTCGCCTATAGTATGAATAGATTTTAAAGAAAAATTTACACATGTTATATATGCATGTTTATGCTTTATGCGATGTCATGCCATATTGCATACACCTTAAATAGTAAAGTAGAACTTATAAGAACAAACTCAATTGAGTGCCGTACTAGCCTCTAAGTGGGAGGTAACTTAGATTCTACAAGGGAGATAGAAAAGAAAAAGAAGTATATACTAGGTTAAATCACGGTGCCGTTGGAGACCTTGCAAACCCCCACGTCCCAATGATTGCGCGCACATGGTACGAGCATAAGTAAGTAAGATAAGATTAGATAATAAGAATTTAATAAGACATGATCATAATTCAGCATAATTGGCTCATGCATATTTATTCATGTGAACTTACAGTTATTTTGCAAGAGATAGTTCATACTTGCTGAGTGAAAGCTCATCATAGAATATTTATACTGTAGGTAAGCAACCTATACCTAATACTTGATGGACTGATGGCGAATGGACGAACGATGTGGAGATCGGAGAATGAATACTGCTCGCAATTATTTTCGTAATCAGTTTTACATTATAAATAGTTTTACTAATTATGATTCTGAAACCATATGTTAAATGATTTTGTGGATTATGAATGTAAGTAAGCAGGACTTAAGGATTAAGTATATACATATAGATATATCTATATGCTTTGAGAAGCATATATGTTTAGGTTTGAATATTTTAATCAAGAAAGCAATTCGTAACTTATGTCTACTATAAGAATTTTAAACAAAAAAAAAAAATGTTTCATAAATTTTAAGAAATTTCAACAAGTACAAGTTAATTTGAGCTACAATGACGACCACCTAGAAGGGTCGTCACACAAATTGACACAATGCTCATAATTCCGGACCTAGAATTTCAATAACCCTTGATACTTGAAAGACCTTTTGGTATTGCCACCTTCTATTTCAATATTAAAATTTTAATAAAAAATAATAGTTCTTTTATGGTAGGGTCTTATACTGATAGTGTCTGTTTTCTTCTGACCATCGATGTTACCAAATCACATTAAAGTAACAAAATCTGTAGAATGAATAGGTTTTAATATAGATCTGACAATAAAAAAATGAGAGATTTACTGGCAGTCATTTTATCAAGCCCTATTATACAAATCTCCAAAAAAGAAAAAAAAGAAAAAGAATCAGGATTCTAGGGGTAGTTCTTGGAAAAATGAACTAATAAAAAAGCTCTGTTTTCAGCCATTAAATATGTATAAAAAACTATATATTCTACATAATTTTTTAATTAGATTTTTTAATTTGATTAAATCTAATTATTAAAAAACTATATTCTAATTATTATAGGGAGGCACTATTGAAAAAAAGACCAAAAAGAACCGGAGAAGGAAAAGGTCTGTTTGACTCATTAGATTTGACTTACACTTAGACCATTCTACTACGCATGGAGTCTCTTTCAATCTTGTTTCAATTAAAACGTAATCGCATTATATTGACTTGCATGGTAAATAACTTAAACTTCGGGCTATCCTACTTTCAACTTGAACCACATAAATTAAATTAACAGAAATATTGCATGGGACATTATTGAAGGCAGATTAAAATATCTTGATATTTATATGGTTGAAAGAGATTTCTCCAAAAGAAGAAAGTCTTTAAGACAGTGATTTATAGCACACCTAATTTGGTAGACTTGACCTTGCGTAGAAAATTCAAGTGAACGTAAGTTTAGGGTTATCATAGCATTGTCAGACATTAAAATGCCATCTTATCCTCAATTAAAACTGGTATGAAATTTTCTTAGCATCTAAACAGCTTAATTCCTTGGCAAAACAGCTCAACAGATTATTCAAAATTAGTAACTACAAAAAATCCTTGTGTCTGAAGCTTTTCAAGTCCATTTGCAAAAACTTTGCAGTAGTCAAGCATAAAATGACCAACCCAATGTCCATTCCAATTTCTTTTCTCTTTCTATTCCTATTTATGAACAATTGTGCATCCCTTGGAGCTGATTCCATTTCTTCAAACCAATCTCTCTCCGGAGACGAAACCATTGTCTCCGCGAATGGAATCTTCGTGCTGGGATTCTGTACGCCGGGTAACTCTTCGAACTACTACTTAGGCATGTGGTACAAGATGGATCCTTCACGGGCCATAGTTTGGGTGGCAAATAGAGAAAGGTCCGTTGCAGATAGGTTTTCTTCGGAAGTAAGAATCTCAGACGGCAATTTAGTTCTCTTCGGTGAGTCCAAACTCCCGGTTTGGTCCACGAATGTGAGCTCCGGTAGTTCACCTTCAATAGAAGCAGTTCTTTTGGACAATGGAAACCTTGTCCTAAGAGATGGATCTAATGCTTCACAATCATTGTGGGAAAGTTTTGATCATCCGACTGACACATGGTTACAGGGAAGTAAAATCGGGTACGACAAAAAGACCCGAAAAAAGACGCTTCTCACTTCATGGAAGAGTCCAGAGGATCCTGCCCCGGGCCTTTTTACTTACGAGCTGCTCACAAGTGACAGCTCTTTCGCCATCGTAAGGAATAGATCGAAGGTGGTTTGGACCAGTGGACCTTGGGATGAAAAGCTTGGCGCTTTCCGCTTAACCCCGCAGATGAAGTACAATCGTTTCTTCAACTTCACCTATGTTTCGAATGACAACGAGAGCTATTTAATTTTTAACATTTCTTTCTCTGCCTATGAAATATCTAGATTTGTTATGGATATTTCAGGGCAGATGAGAGAGTATATACTTATGCCTAACAAGGAATGGCGTTTTTATTCGTCTCAGCCAACTAAACCATGTCAAGTCTTTGCTTCTTGTGGGGCATACGGCAGCTGCGATGAAAACTCCGTGAAATATTGTAGTTGTCTGAGGGGGTTCGAGCCGAAGGTTCCGAGGTATTGGGATATGGAGGACTATTCTACCGGGTGCGTCAGGAAAACCAAACTTCAGTGTGCAAACAACAATCATACCAATCAAAAGAGAGACCGGTTCCTTGAAATGCGGAGCATGTCGTCTCCGGGGAATAAACAGTTCGTTAAAGTGGCGAATATCGCGGCGTGCGTGTCAACCTGCTTAAATAACTGCTCTTGCACGGCTTATTCCTTCAATGGAAACGGTTGTTCCATTTGGACGGGAGATCTCTTAGATCTTCAACAACTCACACCGGGCAACAAAGATGGAAGAACACTCTATATTCGGCTAGATGCTTCTGAGTTCAAGAGTCCTAAACATAAGAAGAGACTGATTATTGGCGTTGCAGTGTGCTCCACTATTGTGTCGGTAATTTTACTAGTCCTTATTCATTTGTTTACGTCAAGGAGAAAGAAGATAGTTAAAGCAAAGAAAATGATGGAGGGATCCTTGGTGGCTTTTAGTTACAAAGATCTGCAGAATGCGACAAAGAACTTCTCAGAGAAATTGGGTGGAGGAGGCTTTGGTTCAGTCTTTAAGGGGATGTTGCCCAACTCTACTATGATCGCAGTGAAGAAACTTGAAAGTGTTGGCCAAGGAGAGAAGCAATTCCGAGCAGAAGTAAGCACAATCGGGACAATCCAACATGTTAATCTCATTCGACTTCGAGGGTTCTGCTCTGAAGGTATTAAAAAGTTGTTGGTCTATGATTACATGTCGAACGGCTCTTTAGCTTCTCACCTTTTCAATCAAAACAATTCGAACGTTTTGGATTGGAAAACAAGGTACCAAATTGCACTAGGAACAGCAAGAGGGTTAGTTTATCTGCATGAGAAATGCAGAGACTGTATCATACACTGCGATATCAAGCCTGAAAATGTTCTTTTAGATGCAGTATTTTGTCCCAAAGTGGCAGATTTCGGGTTATCAAAACTCATCGGGAGGGACTTCAGCCGGGTACTGACAACCATGAGAGGGACAAGAGGCTATCTCGCACCGGAGTGGATCACTGGAGTGGCAATAACACCCAAAACAGATGTCTACAGCTTTGGAATGATGCTTTTCGAGCTCGTATCGGGGAGGAGGAACTCAGAGCAAACAGAAATAAATGGAAAATTAAGGTACTTCCCAAATATGGCTATAAGCGTTGTTGTCGAAGGAGGCGATGTGCTTAGCCTATTAGATGAAAGGCTTGAAGGTAATGCAGATAAAGAAGAGATTGAAAGAG